>NW_025747866.1:0-37290 GCF_021184085.1 Oncorhynchus gorbuscha | reverse complement strand
GAATCACTCTCCATTGGCTAGGGAAAAGAAAAGAAAGGAAACATATTTTACCTGCACACTGATGTTGAGTTAGTGGAGTCACTAGATAGCCATGTTAGAGAAAATAAACATGTATTTAATTGAGCTATTAGCAAGTACATGAGACATTTTGTTCTTGATTTACAGGAAGAGTTAGGGGTGTGGTTACAGTGATGTTAGGTGTAGTGTCTAAAATCCCATTTGTGGTTAGAAGGTGCACTATGATTATAAATTCAGAGTTGTTGTATGTGAGGTTGGAAAAAGACATGGGACTTGCTCATCAGTTAGACTCCTCAGGAAGGAGAGGAGGATTGGGGCACAGCATGTCTTAATCTTGAGAGAAGGCATTAGAGTCCTCTGAGCCTCCTTCTCCAGCTGCTCAATGATAGATCCCCTTTCCCGGAAACCACACCCGGGTGTCTGAGAAGACTCTGGAAAACCGCAAAGAGAAATCTAAAGTTGAATCTGAACTTGATCCCTAATTTCCTTCACCTTTAGTGATTTGATTGCACTGGACAGGTAAAAGCACATCTCTCTGCGGGCCTCCCTTATATTGCTTTCACCTATATAGATACTATCTTCTCAGATTAGTGCTGATGAATTTGAACACAACCTGCACCCAACATGAAGTAATTTCAGACCTGCACCAATGCTGCTGTCCTCCACGGAAGTCTTCTTGGCACAGCCACTGGACTTACGTTTAGCCTACATGACAACAGATTATAGGTCTCATAGCAGATCTAAGGTCAGTGTAGCGTCTCCTCCTAATGCTTTAAGGCTAGGATTTAGTAATAATAAACTAATCATAGATCTGTGCCTAAGTAGGCAGAACATGTGTAAAGGACAGCATATTTCTTACCTTGCCTCCTGTCCTGTTCTTGTTGGCCTCATGTGTCTCTGTTTCATCCTTCATATTCATCACAACCTTATTTTGGTCATCCGGGGGATCCTCCCATTTCACGCTCTGGTGGATAAATGAGAGGTCAATATCAGTCCTAGGTTGTGACTTTGTGAAACAACTTATTCGCTCCTATTTTAAACAAAACGGCAATAGTGGTCAGATTTCAGTCCATGGATCAAACCAGTGAGACCTATTGCTTTGGTAGTGACCTACTATATTGTTAGTAATTTCTCCTCTAAACTCAAAATAGGCTAAATGAACCATACCTTGCTGTCATCTGACATGATGTGTAGCTTATTGTTGTAGGCTGTTTAGAGGAAGTACTAATAGCTCCTTTGAAAAAACGTCAGTGAACCATCGGCAGACAACTGAAGTGAATATGAACGTCCTTGAATTATGCCAAAGCATTGTTGAATACTCGATTCCGATTGGCTGAAGCCAGGGCATTCTTCAAAGATGTCATACACACATGATGTCACAATTAGGCCTAAGTCTAATGTCTATATAAACTGTCAATGTCATTTGAAAACAGATTATAGCTTGTCAATGTTCTGCCAAATGAAAATATTTGTAAGTGCACGTTTTTGCGTTTAATTTATGGTTTATCAAGCATCCTCATTCATCGCCACGCAAAGGAACGTAACTCGCTGCCATCCATTAGCTATAATTCTGAGGTTGCAAAGCTGCAAAACTAGGACATGCAATAAATGATAACCACTTGCACCTAGAATAATTTAAAATCATTGACGTTCTAGGGGGCTTGAACTATTTCAGCACTATGGAGCTGTCCGCTGCATAGAGCTGACACGTTTCTTGGCGTCAGGGGACCGTGCCATGGTGCTGAAATGTTTCGAGTCTGGGCAGCACCTGAGACCACGGCATGGTGCTGAAATGGAGCAGGGCTCAGTTCTATGAGTATCTCATGCCGATTTTTCTGATAACCTATGTATAACGATACTATAATTACATTATTTTCATCCATCCGTCAACACAAATGGCATGTCAACGTTCCCCAAATAATAATGCAATGAAGCCAAGCCGAGATGTATGGTTCTTCATCCAGAGGACGAAGCACCATTGTATCATCTAAAACCTTCAGAGAGATCCCTTAAAACTGTAGTATAAGTTCTCCACAGCTGTTCTGGTAGCAAGGTTAATTTAGCGAGACATGGACAAATCCAACACATAGCGTTTCTACTGAGTCCTGCTTAGAGGTGACTGTCTGTCATGTTGCTAGTTGTAATGACGCTTTTGAAACAAGAAAATGTATTTGTAATTGCTCTGGGAGCTAATTATTGCAGAGCCCAGCTACACATCCTGCCCGCTGGGCTCATTATGGACAGCCAATGAGCAGTTCAGGTGAAAAAGTCAGCCAGATCTGATCCCTATAACATACATGATACTGGGATACTGTAGCAACCTGCCGGCCTGCACAACATAACTGCCTTCATTTTACTGGACCCCATGAAGAGTAGCTGCTGCAGCTAAAGGGGATCCTGTCATGTTTTGTCTTATATTGTCTTGTCATTTTGCTTTTCCTTCTGTTCGTTTTCCCCCTGCTGGTCTTTTTAGGTTCGTTCCCTTTTTTCTCTCTCCCTCCCTCTCTCTCTTCTCTCTATCGTTCCGTTCCTGCTCCCAGCTGTTCCTATTCCCCTAATCAATCATTTAGTCTTTCCACTCCTGTTCCCTATCTTTTCCCCTGATTAGAGTCCCTATTTCTCCCCTTGTTTTCCGTTTCTGTCCTGTCGGATCCTTGTATATTGTTCACCGTGCTGTGTCTTTGTATCGTCCTGTCGTGTCGTGTTTCCCTCAGATGCTGCGTGGTGAGCAGGTGTCTGAGTCTGCTACGGTCAAGTGCCTTCCCGAGGCAACCTACAGTTTATGATCGAGTCTCCAGTCTGTTCTCGTCATTACGAGTGGAATTGTTTTTTATGCTTTATTTACCGCTCCGATTTGTCTAGGAGTATTGCATATTTCCTTTACTGGATTAAAGACTCTGTTTTCGCCAAGTCGCTTTTGGGTCCTCATTCACCTGCATAACAGAAGGATCCGACCTAAGAATGGACCCAGCGACTACAGACGCTCGTAACACTGCCGTCGAGATCCAAGGAGCCATGCTCGGCAGACACGAGCAGGAATTGTCTGCTGCTCGTCATGCCGTGGAGAACCTGGCCGCACAGGTTTCCGACCTCTCTGGACAGTTCCAGAGTCTTCGTCTCGTGCCACCTGTTACTTCCTGGTCTGCCGAGCCTCCGGAACCTAGGGTTAATAACCCACCTTGTTACTCCGGGCAGCCCACGGAGTGCCGCTCCTTTCTCACCCAGTGTGATATTGTGTTCTCTCTCCAACCCAACACATACTCTAGAGAGAGAGCTCGGGTTGCTTACGTCATATCACTCCTTACTGGCCGGGCTCGAGAGTGGGGCACAGCTATCTGGGAGGCAAGGGCTGATTGTTCTAACAATTACCAGAACTTTAAAGAGGAGATGATTCGGGTTTTTGACCGTTCAGTTTTTGGTAGGGAGGCTTCTAGGTCCCTGGCTTCCCTATGCCAAGGTGATCGATCCATAACGGATTACTCTATAGAGTTTCGCACTCTTGCTGCCTCTAGTGACTGGAACGAGCCGGCGCTGCTCGCTCGTTTTCTGGAGGGACTCCACGCAGTGGTTAAAGATGAGATTCTCTCCCGGGAGGTTCCTTCCAGTGTGGACTCTTTGATTGCTCTCGCCATCCGCATAGAACGACGGGTAGATCTTCGTCACCAAGCTCGTGGAAGAGAGCTCGCGTCAACGGTGTTTCCCTGCTCCGCATCGCAACCATCTCCCTCCTCTGGCTCAGAGACTGAGCCCATGCAGCTGGGAGGTATTCGCATCTCGACTAAGGAGAGGGAACGGAGGATCACCAACCGCCTGTGCCTCTATTGCGGACTTGCTGGACATTTTGTCAATTCATGTCCAGTAAAAGCCAGAGCTCATCAGTAAGCGGAGGGCTACTGGTGAGCGCTACTACTCAGGTCTCTCCATCTAGATCCTGTACTACTATGTCGGTCCATCTACGCTGGACCGGTTCGGGTGCTACATGCAGTGCCTTGATAGACTCTGGGGCTGAGGGTTGTTTCATGGACGAAGCATGGGCTCGGAAACATGACATTCCTTTCAGACAGTTAGACAAGCCTACGCCCATGTTCGCCTTAGATGGTAGTCATCTTCCCAGTATCAGATTTGAGACACTACCTTTAACCCTCACAGTATCTGGTAACCACAGTGAGACTATTTCTTTTTTGATTTTTCGTTCACCTTTTACACCTGTTGTTTTGGGTCATCCCTGGCTAGTATGTCATAATCCTTCTATTAATTGGTCTAGTAATTCTATCCTATCCTGGAACGTTTCTTGTCATGTGAAGTGTTTAATGTCTGCCATCCCTCCCATTTCTTCTGTCCCCACTTCTCAGGAGGAACCTGGCGATTTGACAGGAGTGCCGGAGGAATATCATGATCTGCGCACGGTCTTCAGTCGGTCCCGAGCCAACTCCCTTCCTCCTCACCGGTCGTATGATTGTAGTATTGATCTCCTTCCGGGGACCACTCCTCCTCGGGGTAGACTATACTCTCTGTCGGCTCCCGAACGTAAGGCTCTCGAGGATTATTTGTCTGTGTCTCTTGACGCCGGTACCATAGTGCCTTCTTCCTCTCCGGCCGGGGCGGGGTTTTTTTGTTAAGAAAAAGGACGGTACTCTGCGCCCCTGCGTGGATTATCGAGGGCTGAATGACATAACGGTTAAGAATCGTTATCCGCTTCCCCTTATGTCATCAGCCTTCGAGATTCTGCAGGGAGCCAGGTGCTTTACTAAGTTGGACCTTCGTAACGCTTACCATCTCGTGCGCATCAGAGAGGGGGACGAGTGGAAAACGGTGTTTAACACTCCGTTAGGGCATTTTGAGTACCGGGTTCTGCCGTTTGGTCTCGCCAATGCGCCAGCTGTTTTTCAGGCATTAGTTAATGCGTTCTGAGAGACATGCTGAACATCTTTGTTTTTGTCTACCTTGACGATATCCTGATTTTTTCACCGTCACTCGAGATTCATGTTCAGCACGTTCGACGTGTTCTCCAGCGCCTTTTAGAGAATTGTCTCTACGTGAAGGCTGAGAAGTGCTCTTTTCATGTCTCCTCCGTTACTTTTCTCGGTTCCGTTATTTCTGCTGAAGGCATTCAGATGGATTCCGCTAAGGAGACGGCACAAATCATCATCGAGAATGTGTTCAGAATTCATGGCCTCCCGTTAGACGCCGTTTCAGACAGAGGCCCGCAATTCACGTCACAGTTTTGGAGGGAGTTCTGTCGTTTGATTGGTGCGTCCGTCAGTCTCTCTTCCGGGTTTCATCCCCAGTCTAACGGTCAAGCAGAGAGGGCCAATCAGACGATTGGTCGCATACTACGCAGCCTTTCTTTCAGAAACCCTGCGTCTTGGGCAGAACAGCTCCCCTGGGCAGAATACGCTCACAACTCGCTTCCTTCGTCTGCTACCGGGTTATCTCCGTTTCAGAGTAGTCTGGGTTACCAGCCTCCTCTGTTCTCATCCCAGCTTGCCGAGTCCAGCGTTCCCTCCGCTCAAGCGTTTGTCCAACGTTGTGAGCGCACCTGGAGGAGGGTGAGGTCTGCACTTTGCCGTTACAGGGCACAGACTGTGAGAGCCGCCAATAAACGTAGGATTAAGAGTCCAAGGTATTGTTGCGGCCAGAGAGTGTGGCTTTCCACTCGCAACCTTCCTCTTATGACAGCTTCTCGTAAGTTGACTCCGCGGTTCATTGGTCCGTTCCGTGTCTCCCAGGTCGTCAATCCTGTCGCTGTGCGACTGCTTCTTCCGCGACATCTTCGTCGCGTCCATCCTGTCTTCCATGTCTCCTGTGTCAAGCCCTTTCTTCGCACCCCCGTTCGTCTTCCCTCCCCCTCCCGTCCTTGTCGAGAGCGCACCTATTTACAAGGTACGTAGGATCATGGACATGCGTTCTCGGGGACGGGGTCACCAATACTTAGTGGATTGGGAGGGTTACGGTCCTGAGGAGAGGAGTTGGGTTCCGTCTCGGGACGTGCTGGACCGTTCACTGATTGATGATTTCCTCCGTTGCCGCCAGGATTCCTCCTCGAGTGCGCCAGGAGGCGCTCGGTGAGTGGGGGGGTACTGTCATGTTTTGTCTTATATTGTCTTGTCATTTTGCTTTTCCTTCTGTTCGTTTTCCCCCTGCTGGTCTTTTTAGGTTCGTTCCCTTTTTTCTCTCTCCCTCCCTCTCTCTCTTCTCTCTATCGTTCCGTTCCTGCTCCCAGCTGTTCCTATTCCCCTAATCAATCATTTAGTCTTTCCACTCCTGTTCCCTATCTTTTCCCCTGATTAGAGTCCCTATTTCTCCCCTTGTTTTCCGTTTCTGTCCTGTCGGATCCTTGTATATTGTTCACCGTGCTGTGTCTTTGTATCGTCCTGTCGTGTCGTGTTTCCCTCAGATGCTGCGTGGTGAGCAGGTGTCTGAGTCTGCTACGGTCAAGTGCCTTCCCGAGGCAACCTACAGTTTATGATCGAGTCTCCAGTCTGTTCTCGTCATTACGAGTGGAATTGTTTTTTATGCTTTATTTACCGCTCCGATTTGTCTAGGAGTATTGCATATTTCCTTTACTGGATTAAAGACTCTGTTTTCGCCAAGTCGCTTTTGGGTCCTCATTCACCTGCATAACAGATCCACAATAAATACAAATACAAACCCAATGCAACATAAGAAACGTTAATATACGTTAATCAAATACGTTAATCTTGGGGGGTTCCAAGATGGCATAGCAGTTCAGACGTCATTTGTCCTCGTCTTGTCGTGTCCCGTATATATATATATATTTACAACTTTCTTCACAAACCTTTTTATATATTTTTTTATTTTCCATAAACTCATCTTCAAAACCCTCTCCTGCAACCCGCCTCACCAATTTATATTTATTTTTAATAAAGTATTATTTACCTCAAATCTGTAATCCTCCATAGAAACTAGCCAGAAGCTAATCCAGAAGCTAGTTAGCTTCTTTACTGGCTACTCGTTAGTATTCAGATAACCACGGTTTGTGGTCATCAGCTATCCTTTATCTCGAAAATCTATCGCCAGTTTTGTACGGTGCGGCTCGGAACGGAACATACCGGACCTATTTTTCTCTCCATGTCCCTGGATTTCAACCTCTAACTCTGGACATTCATACCTGGATCTCGCAGCTAGCTAGGTGCTATCCGTATGACTATCGGCTTTCGTCGATTCCGGAGCAAACATAAATTATTCCGGAGCTAGCCAGCTGAAGTGCTCCATCAATCCCTCCTGGGCTACAATAACCTATCCGGACCCGTTTTACTGCCAACGCGGAGCCCCACCGGGCCTTCACAACTGGACTACCGATGTTATCTACCCGAAGGAGTTATCCGGCTGGATCCTCCGTCGCGACGTTACCTGAACGCCCATCTGCGGTCCGCTAACCGTTAGCTGTCTTATCGGCTGCTATCTGAATAGACCTATCGGACAATTTATTTAGTTATTTTTTAAATATATTTTTTTATTTTTTTAAATATTTTTTTTCTTGGGCCTCTATTGTTTTTTTGTTGTTGTGTGATTTGGATTAATCCCCTCTACCACACAGAATCCCACTAATCTACCGACGGAACGCACGAGGTGGCTAATAACAGACCTCCATCCTATGCTAGCTTGCTACCGATGGCCTGGCTCGCTGTCTAAATCGCCGTGATCCCAACCAACCTCTCTACTCACTGGACCCTTTTGATCACTCGACTAAGCATGCCTCTCCTTAATGTCAATATGCCTTGTGTTTATTGGCTTATTTCACTGTAGAGCCTCTAGTCCTGCTCACTATACCTTATCCAACCTATTAGTTCCACCACCCACACATGGATGACATCTCCTGGTTTCAATTATGTTTCTAGAGACAATATCTCTCTCTTCATCACTCAATACCTAGGTTTACCTCCACTGTTTTGACATTCTACCATACCTTTGTCTGTACATTATACCATGAAGCTATTTTATCGCCCCCAGAAACCTCCTTTTACTCTCTGTTCCAGACGTTCTAGACAACCAATTCTTATTGCTTTTAGCCATACCCTTATCCTACTCCTCCTCTGTTCCTCTGGTGATGTAAAGGTGAATCCAGGCCCTGCAGTGCCTAGCTCCACTCCTATTCCCCAGGCGCTCTCTTTTGATGACTTCTATAACCGTAATAACCTTGATTTCATGCATGTTAACATTAGAAGCCTCCTCCCTAAGTTTGTTCTATTCACTGCTTTAGCACACTCTGCCAACCCGGATGTTCTAGCTGTGTCTGAATCCTGGCTTAGGAAGACCACCAAAAATTCTGAAATTTTAATCCCAAACTACAACATTTTAAGACAAGATAGAACTGCCAAAGGGGGCGGTGTTGCAATCTACTGCAAAGATGGCCTGCAGAGTTCTGTCCTACTATCCAGGTCTGTACCCAAACAATTTGAACTTCTACTTTTAAAAATCCACCTCTCTAAAAACAAGTCTCTCACCGTTACCGCCTGCTATAGACCACCCTCTGCCCCCAGCTATGCTCTGGACACCATATGTGAACTGATTGCCCCCCATCTATCTTCAGAGCTTGTGCTGCTAGGCGACCTAAACTGGAACATGCTTAACACCCCAGCCATCCTACAATCTAACCTTGATGCCCTCAATCTCACACAAATTATCAATGAACCTACCAGGTACCTCCCCAAAGCCTTAAACACAGGCACCCTCATAGATATCATCCTAACCAACTTGCCCTCTAAATACACCTCTGCTGTCTTCAACCAAGATCTCAGCGATCACTGCCTCATTGCCTGCATTTGTAATGGGTCAGCGGTCAAACGACCTCCACTCATCACTGTCAAACGCTCCCTGAAACACTTCAGCGAGCAGGCCTTTCTAATCGACCTGGCCGGGGTATCCTGGAAGGATATTGATCTCATCCCGTCAGTAGAGGATTCCTGGATATTTTTTTAAATGCCTTCCTAACCATCTTAAATAAGCATGCCACATTCAAGAAATGTAGAACCAGGAATAGATATAGCCCTTGGTTCTCCCCAGACCTGACTGCCATTACCCAACACAAAAACATCCTATGGCGTTCTGCATTAGCATCGAACAGCCCCCGTGATATGCAGCTGTTCAGGGAAGCTAGAAACCATTATACACAGGCAGTTAGAAGAGCCAAGGCTAGCTTTTTCAAGCAGAAACTTGCTTCTTGCAACACTAACTCAAAAAAGTTCTGGACACTGTAAAGTACATGGAGAATAAGAACACCTCTTCCCAGCTGCCCACTGCACTGAAGATAGGAAACACTGTCACCACTGATAAATCCACCATAATTGATAATTTCAAAAAGCATTTTTCTACGGCTGGCCATGCTTTCCACCTGGCTACTCCTACCCCGGTCAACAGCACTGCACCCCCCACAGCAACTCGCCCAAGCCTTCCCCATTTCTCCTTCTCCCAAATCCGTTCAGCTGATGTTCTGAAAAAGCTGCAAAATCTGGACCCCTACAAATCAGCCGGGCTAGACAATCTGGACCCTTTCTTTCTAAAATTATCTGCCGAAATTGTTGCCACCCCTATTACTAGCCTGTTCAACCTCTCTTTCGTGTCGTCTGAGATTCCCAAAGATCGGAAAGAAGCTGCGGTCATCCCCCTCTTCAAAGGGGGGGACACTCTTGACCCAAACTGCTACAGACCTATATCTATCCTACCATGCCTTTCTAAGGTCTTCAAAAGCAAAGTCAACAAACAGATTACCGACCATTTCGAATCTCACCATACCTTCTCTGCTATGCAATCTGGTTTCAGAGCTGGTCATGGGTGCACCTCAGCCACGCTCAAGGTCCTAAACGATATCTTAACCGCCATCGATAAGAAACATTACTGTGCAGCCGTATTCATTGATCTGGCCAAGGCTTTCGACTCTGTCAATCACCACATCCTCATCGGGAGACTTGACAGCCTTGGTTTCTCAAATGATTGCCTCTAAGGTGCAGGGTAGAGTATTGAGTGGTAGCAGGCTAGCAACATTGACTAAGGTTCAGGGCAGGGTACTGGGCTGAGGCCAGCTAGTGGTGACGGTTTAACAGTCTGATGGCCTGGAGATAGAAGCTGTTTTTCAAAGCAACACTTATCTAACATCTGCCTTAGTCATACATCAGGCCTGGTCTGGTCTGACACTGTGTCTGCTGTCAGTGTGCTGCCTGTTCGCTACATTTCAGCCAATACAAGAGTGATCCTCCAGACTCTGTTTATGTAAGAGTCTCTTCTCTAAGAACTCTGCCCAATGCATTAACCATTATGTGTTAAAGCCTGTAATGTCATTTCATTTTTGTACCAATGGAGGGCAATATTTCATCACTGGTGTTTTCTCTAGGAGAGCCTCAGTGTTATGCACCCAGTGGTCATCCCCATTATGATTGTACTGTATTACAGCCTTATCTATTGAGCTTTGCATAGAGCTCTCACACATAAACAACTTTGTCCCCCTGATGTCCCTGAAATTCAGCATTCATTGTGCATGAAAGAAGACTGTGATGCATTGTTATAAAGATGAGTGGAGTATTAGGTTGAATTTATTGTTCTTTTTCGAGTGTCATTTCCCCTGGATTAAGAATTACCCTCTGTACTCTAGCAACAGAGTAAGACAGTCTGAATGATCATTCATATAAACTCAGTGAATTGTGATGAAATTTGGGGTGGCAGGTAGTCTAGTGTGTTGGGCCAGTAGCCAAAATATTTCTGGTGAAAAATCTGTTTATGTGCCCTTGAGCAAGGCACTTAACACTAATTGCTCCTGTAAATTGCCCTGGATTAGAGTGTCTGCTAAATGTCTTCTCCCTCCTTTGATATTAAGCTGTGATTGGCCTTGGGGACTTACAATAGCTTGTTGCTTGGTAACATCAGAAAAAAACCTCTACCATCCTCATGTTCTTTCTACGAACCCATAACTATTTGTGTGTTTTGAAGAGGAGTGTCATCCTGAAAACCAACAAGATCTGTTGACAAATGTTCTACAAATGTTCGCTAACTTTATTCATAAATTGTACGTTTCTACTATTGCATGCGTGTATCCCAAATGAGCTACAATACAAATGGCACAAAATGTTTTTTTGATGCACGATAAAGACTGTAATGATTTGGAATTGTAACAGTTTCGTTGTGTTTCATTAGATTTAGTGGTGTTTTAGAGACGCAGTGAGGAGACAGATAGGCAGGGTTTAGCTGCAGTTAGATCAGATATAAGTGGAAATGCAGCATAAGGCTATTGATAGTGGTTCTCTGGCAGCACACTGTATTACGCAATTCTGTTGAGACAAAAGTGGGTTCTGTTTATAAATCCTATAAATCCTAACAATTAGTTATACGTCAAAGGATTTTAAAAGATGTCTATACATTGCCTTCGAAAAGTATTCAGACCCCTTGACTTTTTCCACATTTTGTTACGTTACAGCCTTATTCTAATATTGATTAAATCGTTTTTCCCCTCATCAATCTTCACATAAATCCCCATAATGGCAAAGCAAAAACAGGTTTGTAGAAATGTTTGAAATTTATACAAAATGAAAATCTAAATTATATAAGTATTCAGACCCTTTACTCGGTACTTTGTTGAAGCACCTTTGGCAGCAATTACAGCCTCGAGTCTTCTTGTGTAGGACGCTACAAGCATGGCACACCTGTATTTGTGGAGTTTCTCCGATTCTTCTCTGCAGATCCTCTCAAGCTCTGTCAGATTGGAAGGGGAGCGTTGCTACACAGCTATTGTCAGGTATCTCCAGAGATATTCAAGTCCGGGCTCTGTCCGGGCCACTCAAGGACATTTAGAGACATGTCCTGAAGCCATTCGTGCGTTGTCTTTGCTGTTCACTTAGGGTCATTGTCCTGTTGGAAGGTGAACCTTGGCCCCAGTACGAGGTCCTGAGCGCTCCTGAGCAGGATTTCATCAAAGAACTCTCTGTACTTTGCACCGTTCATCTTCACCTCGATCCTGACCAGTCTCCCAGTCCCTGCCACTGAAAGACATCCCCACAGCAGGATGCTGCCACCAACATGCTTCACCATAGGGATGGTGCCAGGTCTCCTCCAGACTTGACACTTGGCATTCAGGCCAAAGAGTTCAATCTTGGTTTCATCATACCAGAGAATCTTGTTTCTCATGGTCCGAGTCCTTTAGGTCCCTTTTGGCAAACTCCAAGCAGGCTGTCATGTGCCACTCTACCATAAAGGCCTGATTAGTGGAGTGTTTCAGAAATGGTTGTCCTACTGGAAGGTTCTCCCATCTCCACAGAGGGACTCTAGAGCTCTTTCAGAGTGACCATCGTGTTCTTGGTCACCTCCCTGAAAAAGGCCCTTCTCCCCCGAATGCTCAGTTTGCGAACAGCTCTAGGAAGAGTCTTGGTGGTTCCAAACTTCTTCCATTTAAGTATAATGGAGGTCATTGTGTTATTGGGGACATTTAATGCTGCAGACATTTTTTGGTACCCTTCTCTGTGCCTCAACACAATCCTGTCTCTGAGCTTTACGGACAATTCCTTTGACGTCATGGCTTGGTTTTTGCTCTGACATGCACTGTCAACTTACAGTTGAAGTCGGAAGTTTACATACACCTTAGCCAAATACATTTAAACTCAGTTTTTCACAATTCCTGACATTTAATCTTAGTAAAAATTCCCTGTCTTAGGTCAGTTAGCATCCCCACTTTATTTTAAGAATGTGAAATGCCAGAATAATAGTAGAGAGAATGATTTATTTAAGATTTTATTTCTTTCATCACATTTCCAGTGGGTCAGAAGTTTACATACACTCAATTAGTATTTGGTAGCATTGCCTTTAAATTGTTTAACGTGGGTCAAATGTTCTGGGTAGCCTTCCACAAGCATCCAACAATAAGTTGGGTAAATTTTGGCCTATTCCTCCTGACAGAGCTGGTGTAACTAAGTCAGGTTTGTAGGCCTCCTTGCTCACACATGCTTTTTCAGTTCTGCCCACAAATGTTCTATAGGATTGAGGTCAGGGCTTTGTGATGGCCACTCCAATACCTTGACTTTGTTGTCCTTAAGCCATTTTGCCACAACTTTGGAAGTATGCTTGGGATCATTGTCCATTTGGAAGACCAATTTGCGACCAAGCTTTAACTTCCTGACTGATGTCTTGAGATGTTGCTTCAATATATCCACATAATTTTCTTTCCTCATGATGCCATCTATTTTGTGAGGTGCACCAGTCCCTCCTGCAGCAAAGCACCCTCACAACATGATGCTGCCCCCCCCCCCTCCCCGTGCTTCATGGTTGGGATGGTGTTCTTCGGCTTGCAAGCCTCACCCTTTTTCCTCCAAAAATAACGATGGTCATTATGGCCAAACAGTTCTATTTTTGTTTCATCAGACCAGAGGACAATTCTCCAAAAATAATGATCTTTGCCCCCATGAGCAGTTGCAAACCGTAGTCTGGCTTTTTTACGTCTGTTTTGGAGCAGGTTCTTCTTCCTTGCTGAGCGGCCATTCAGGTTATGTCAAAATATGACTCGTTTTACTGTGGATATAATACTGTACCTTGGTACCTGTTTCCTCCAGCATCTTCACAATGTCCTTTGCTGTTGCTGTTCAAGATCGAGTCTCCAGTTAGTCCTCGTCATTTCGAGTGAAAGTTGTGTTTTTTGTTTGTATTCACTTTACTGGATTAAAGACTCTGTTTTCGCCAAGTCGCTTTTGGGTCCTCTTTCACCAGCATGACAGAAGGAACCGACCAAGGAATGGACCCAGCGACTTCAGACGCTCGTTACACTGCCGTCGAGATCCAAGGAGCCATGCTCGGCAGACACGAGCAGGAATTGTCTGCTGCTCGCCATGCCGTGGAGAACCTGGCCGCTCAGGTTTCCGACCTCTCTGGACAGTTCCAGAGTCTACGTCTCGTGCCACCTGTTACTTCCTGGCCTGTCGAGCCTCCAGAACCTAGGGTTAATAACCCACCTTGCTACTCCGGGCAGCCCACTGAGTGCCGCTCCTTTCTCACGCAGTGTGAGATTGTGTTCTCTCTCCAACCCAACACATACTCTAGAGAGAGAGCTCGGGTTGCTTACGTCATTTCACTCCTTACTGGCCGGGCTCGAGAATGGGGCACAGCTATCTGGGAGGCAAGGGCTGATTGCTCTAACAAGTTCCAGAACTTTAAAGAGGAGATGATTCGGGTTTTTGACCGTTCAGTTTTTGGTAGGGAGGCTTCTAGGGCCCTGGCTTCCTTATGCCAAGGTGAACGGTCCATAACGGATTATTCTATTGAGTTTCGCACTCTTGCTGCCTCTAGTGAGTGGAACGAGCCGGCGCTGCTCGCTCGTTTTCTGGAGGGACTCCACGCAGTGGTTAAGGATGAGATTCTCTCCCGGGAGGTTCCTTCAGATGTGGACTCTTTGATTGCTCTCGCCATCCGCATAGAACAACGGGTAGATCTTCGTCACCGGGCTCGTGGAAGAGAGCTCGCATCAACGGTGTTTCCCTGCTCCGCATCGCAACCATCTCCTCCTCTGGCTCAGAGTCTGAGCCCATGCAGCTGGGAGGATTCGCATCTCGACTAAGGAGAGGGAACGGAGGATCACCAACCGCCTGTGCCTCTATTGCGGAGTTGTTGGACATTTTGTTAATTCATGTCCAGTAAAAGGCCAGAGCTCATCTGTAAGCGGAGGGCTACAGGTGAGCGCAACTACTCAAGTCTCTCCATCAAAATCCTGTACTACTTTGTCGGTCCATCTACGCTGGACCGGTTCGGGTGCTACATGTAGTGCCTTGATAGACTCTGGGGCTGAGGGTTGTTTCATGGACGAAGCATGGGTTCGGAAACATGACATTCCTTTCAGAGAGTTAGATAAGCCTACGCCCATGTTCGCCTTAGATGGTAGTCATCTTCCCAGTATCAGATTTGAGACACTACCTTTAACCCTCACAGTATCTGGTAACCACAGTGAGACTATTTCTTTTTTGATTTTTCGTTCACCGTTTACACCTGTTGTTTTGGGTCATCCCTGGCTAGTATGTCATAATCCTTCTATTAATTGGTCTAGTAATTCTATCCTATCCTGGAACGTTTCTTGTCATGTGAAGTGTTTAATGTCTGCCATCCCTCCCGTTTCTTCTGTCCCTACTTCTCAGGAGGAACCTGGCGATTTGACAGGAGTGCCGGAGGAATATCATGATCTGCGCACGGTCTTCAGTCGGTCCCGAGCCAACTCCCTTCCTCCTCACCGGTCGTATGATTGTAGTATTGATCTCCTTCCGGGGACCACTCCTTCTCGGGGTAGACTATACTCTCTGTCGGCTCCCGAACGTAAGGCTCTCGAGGATTATTTGTCTGTGTCTCTTGACGCCGGTACCATAGTGCCTTCTTCCTCTCCGGCCGGGGCGGGGTTCTTTTTGTTAAGAAGAAGGACGGTACTCTGCGCCCCTGCGTGGATTATCGAGGGCTGAATGACATAACGGTTAAGAATCGTTATCCGCTTCCCCTTATGTCATCAGCCTTCGAGATTCTGCAGGGAGCCAGGTTCTTTACTAAGTTGGACCTTCGTAACGCTTACCATCTCGTGCGCATCAGAGAGGGGGACGAGTGGAAAATGGCGTTTAACACTCCGTTAGGGCATTTTGAGTACCGGGTTCTGCCGTTTGGTCTCGCCAATGCGCCAGCTGTTTTTCAGGCATTAGTTAATGATGTTCTGAGAGACATGCTGAACATCTTTGTTTTTGTCTACCTTGACGATATCCTGATTTTTTCACCATCACTCGAGATTCATGTTCAGCACGTTCGACGTGTACTCCAGCGCCTTTGAGAGAATTGTCTCTACGTGAAGGCTGAGAAGTTCTCTTTTCATGTCTCCTCCGTCACTTTTCTCGGTTCTGTTATTTCCGCTGAAGGCATTCAGATGGATCCCGCTAAGGTCCAAGCTGTCAGTGAGTGGCCCGTTCCAAGGTCACGTGTCGAGTTGCAGCGCTTTCTAGGTTTCGCTAATTTCTATCGGCGTTTCATTCGTAATTTCGGTCAAGTTGCTGCCCTCTCACAGCTCTTACTTCTGTCAAGACGTGTTTTAAGTGGTCCGGTTCCGCCCAGGGAGCTTTTGATCTTCTCAAAGAACGTTTTACGTCCGCTCCTATCCTCGTTACTCCTGACGTCACTAAACAATTCATTGTCGAGGTTGATGCTTCAGAGGTTGGCGTGGGAGCCATTCTATCCCAGCGCTTCCAGTCTGATGATAAGGTTCATCCTTTTTCTCATCGCCTGTCGCTTTCGGAACGCAACTATGATGTGGGTAACCGCGAACTGCTCGCCATCCGCTTAGCCCTAGGCGAATGGCGACAGTGGTTGGAGGGGGCGACCGTTCCTTTTGTCGTTTGGACAGACCATAAGAACCTTGAGTACATCCGTTCTGCCAAACGACTTAATGCACGTCAAGCTCGTTGGGCGTTGTTTTTCGCTCGTTTCGAGTTTGTGATTTCTTACCGTCCGGGTAGTAAGAACACCAAGCCTGATGCCTTATCCCGTCTCTTTAGTTCTTCTGTGGCTTCTACTGATCCCGAGGGGATTCTTCCTTATGGGCGTGTTGTCGGGTTGACAGTCTGGGGAATTGAAAGACAGGTTAAGCAAGCACTCACGCACACTGCGTCGCGCGCGCTTGTCCTAGTAACCTTCTTTTCGTTCCTGTTTCTACTCGTCTGGCTGTTCTTCAGTGGGCTCACTCTGCCAAGTTAGCTGGTCATCCCGGCGTTCGAGGTACTCTTGCTTCTATTCGCCAGCGCTTTTGGTGGCCTACTCAGGAGCGTGACATGCGCCGTTTCGTGGCTGCTTGTTTGGACTGCGCGCAGACTAAGTCAGGTAACTCTCCTCCTGCCGGTCGTCTCAGACCGCTTCCCATTCCTTCTCGACCATGGTCTCACATCGCCTTAGACTTCATTACCGGTCTGCCTTTGTCTGCGGGGAAGACTGTGATTCTTACGGTTGTCGATAGGTTTCTAAGGCGGCACATTTCATTCCCCTCGCTAAGCTTCCTTCCGCTAAGGAGACGGCACAAATCATCATCAAGAATGTGTTCAGAATTCATGGCCTTCCGTTAGACGCCGTTTCAGACAGAGGTCCGCAATTCACGTCACAGTTTTGGAGGGAGTTCTGTCGTTTGATTGGTGCGTCCGTCAGTCTCTCTTCCGGGTTTCATCCCCAGTCTAACGGTCAAGCAGAAAGGGCCAATCAGACGATTGGTCGCATACTACGCAGCCTTTCTTTTAGAAACCCTGCGTCTTGGGCAGAACAGCTCCCTGGGCAGAATACGCTCACAACTCGCTTCCTTCGTCTGCTACCGGGTTATCTCCGTTTCAGAGTAGTCTGGGTTACCAGCCTCCTCTGTTCTCATCCCAGCTTGCCGAGTCCAGCGTTCCCTCCGCTCAAGCGTTTGTCCAACGTTGTGAGCGCACCTGGAGGAGGGTGAGGTCTGCACTTTGCCGTTACAGGGCACAGACTGTGAGAGCCGCCAATAAACGTAGGATTAAGAGTCCTAGGTATTGTTGCGGCCAGAGAGTGTGGCTTTCCACTCGTAACCTTCCCTTACGACAGCTTCTCGTAAGTTGACTCCGCGGTTCATTGGTCCGTTCCGTGTCTCCCAGGTCGTCAATCCTGTCGCTGTGCGACTGCTTTTTCCGCGACATCTTCGTCGCGTCCATCCTGTCTTCCATGTCTCCTGTGTCAAGCCCTTTCTTCGCACCCCGTTCGTCTTCCCCCCCGTCCTTGTCGAGAGCGCACCTATTTACAAGGTACGTAGGATCATGGACATGCGTTCTCGGGGACGGGGTCACCAATACTTAGTGGATTGGGAGGGTTACGGTCCTGAGGAGAGGAGTTGGGTTCCGTCTCGGGACGTGCTGGACCGTTCGCTGATTGATGATTTCCTCCGTTGCCGCCAGGATTCCTCCTCGAGTGCGCCAGGAGGCGCTCGGTGAGTGGGGGGGTACTGTCATGTTTTGTCTTATATTGTCTTGTCTTTTTGCTTTCCCTTCTGTTCGTTTCCCCCTGCTGGTCTTATTAGGTTCGTTCCCTTTTTCTATCCCTCTCTCTCTCCCTCCCTCTCTCTCCTCTCTCTATCGTTCCGTTCCTGCTCCCAGCTGTTCCTCATTCTCCTACTCAGTCATTTAGTCTTTCCACACCTGTTCCCTATCTTGTCCTCTGATTAGAGTCCCTATTTCTCCCCTTGTTTTCCGTTTCTGTCCTGTCGGATCCTTGTATATTGTTCGCCGTGCTGTGTCTTTGTCTCGCCCTGTCGTGTCTTGTTTCCCTCAGATGCTGCGTGTGAGCAGGTGTCTGAGTCTGCTACGGTCGGTGCCTTCCCGAGGCAATCTACAGTTTATGGTCGAGTCTCCAGTCTGTCCTCGTCACTACGAGTGGAATTAGTTTTTTATGTTTTGTTTTCTGCTCCGATTTGTCTAGGAGTATTGCCTATTTCCTTTACTGGAATAAAGACTCTGTTTTCGCCAAGTCGCTTTTGGGTCCTCATTCACCTGCATAACAGTTTAGGCAGTGACTCAGTGACTCTATTACTGTGATTAGCTGGAGCTACTGCAGTGTGGGGAGAGAGAGAAAAAAATAGAGAGTGGTGGAGCGAGAGCTTCCCTGCATGTCTATGCGATTGTGTTTTCACAGGTCTACTGCGTTAATATACAATTCAGTTTCCCTCTCTCCACTCCCTCCTTCTCTCCTCCACTCTTTCTCTCTGTATGCTAATCTTCACTCACTCTTACTGCTCAAATTTCTTTCTCCTGCCTTCGCCTCTACAGTGAAGATGACATCTCCAGTTTTGATGAACCAGCTAGCCTCTCCTACTGGCCGGTGGCTGCCCAGCAAGACCCCACAAGATCGGGCTTTCTGGGTGAGGACTTGCCCCCTCTAAAGTGGTTCTTCAGCAAAGGCACTGACAGCACCGGCCAGGTCTGAGTAAGTACTGCTCTGAAGGAATCTTTCACTGATAACAAGGTGGTATTGATAGCACTGACAGAGTAACAACAAAGAATGTGTGTGCTGACAAGATTGTGTGCAGCACATATTAACTGCCTGTAACTGCTCTGCTTTTGTTTGCCCATCTCATTATCTCAGCATGTTGATTGATTAGTTCTTATACTATGACAGGGAAATTTTAGCCAGATGTGATAGCGCTATAGAACAGCTGCCTGCTCCGGTAGTAGGGAAGAGTATTCCATTGTCACGACACTGAGATGCTGTGTTAGCATTAAATGTGTCTTTGTTTACCCATCTTCTTCAGCATCAATGTGCAGTAGCATCCCACCTCTCATATAGTCGATCTCCAACTTCATAGGGGAATCACAGCGTTCACATTCTGATGCCTCTCTCTGCTGTGATGTACTGTTTACTTCAAAGGATTCTGAAAATGTCTGTGTTATATCTCACTTTTTTTCTGATGGCTATCTTTTGCCTAGATCTCGATGTAGGAAATAAACATACAGTGCAGGTTAGATCGTAACTTGGTAGAACAATCATCTCTCTTGATAGTTCAATCGGGAATCACATCAATTTTTTGCCACAAATTTTGGACCACAGAACTTTGATTTGTGTCCTGAGTTTGCCATTGGTAAGGCACTTAGTGAGTTATTGTCAGTTGAACGTGTGCATTGGTTGGCCTGTGTGGCTAAAATATATTCTGTAGGCTATCAAAATAATAAAGAGAGTTGCACACTCGATATACAAGCTCCAAGTAAATGTATTGGGTAAACCACCAACGTTTCTGCATCACTGTGCCTTCTTCAGGGTGAAGCCAAAACGTTGGTGATTTACCCAATACATTTCTAGGAGCTTGTATATACAGTGTGCAATTCTCTTTATTTTGTAGCCTACAGAATATATTTTTTATACTTGCTGTTAGTCAGCACCTCTACCAACTGTCTTGGGTGTGCGCCAATATATTCTGTAATTAAAAAAGGAAAAGCAGAAAAGTTTCTTTTTGTTTCTTTTTATCCTAAAAAACTCCATAGTCCTTACAGAGGACAAGCATACCCATAACATGATGCAGCCACCAACATGCTTAAAAATATTTAGAGTGGTACTCAGTGATGTGTTGTGATGGATTTGCCCCAAACACAATGCTTTGTATTAATTTCTTTAAACTTTTTTTGCAGTTTTACTTTTGTACCTTATTGCAAACAGGATGCACATTTTGGAATATTTCTATTCTGTACATATTTCCTTCTGTTCACTCTGTCATGTAGGTTAGTATTGTGGAGAATCTACAATGTTGTTGATTCATCCTCAGTCTTCTCCGATCACAGCTATTAAACTCAGTAACTGTTAAAGTCACCATTGGCCTCAGTGACATTCCTGAACGGTTTCATTCCTCTCCGGCAACTGAGTTAAGAAGGATGCCTGTATCCTTGTAGTGACTGAGTGGATTGATACACTATTCAAAGTTCAATTAATAACTTCACCATGCTCAAAGGGATATTCAATGTCAGCTTCTTCTTTTAACCCATCTGCCAATAGGTGCCCTTCTTTACGAGGCATTGGAAAACATCCCTGTTCTTTGTGGTTGAATATGTGTTTGAAATTCACTGCTCAAGTGAGGGACCTTACAGATAATTGTATGTTTGGTGTACGGACGTGATGTAGTCATTAAAAATGTATCTTAAACACTATTATTGCACACAGAGTCCATCCAACTTATTATGTGACTTGTTAAGCAAATGTTTACTCCAGAACGTATTTAGGCTTGCCATAACAAAGGGGTTGAATACTTGACATTTTTCTAAGCATAATTCCACTTTGACATTATGGGATATTGTGTGTAGGCCAGTGACAAAATCTCAATTGAATCCATTTTAAATTCAGGCTGTAACACAACAAAATGGAGAGAAAGGCAAAGGGTGTGAATACTTTCTAAAGGTACTGCATATGGAAAATATGGAACGTATTTAGGGAGTATCCATTTAATGAAAGAAGTGTGGGGTAGGCAAGAGGAATATGTGAATTTGCACTTGTATTCACCTGTAGACAGGAGGCGGTGCAAAACCGTGTGAAATGTGACTTGGAGAAAGAGAAAGGGCTGAAGGCGGTGAGCAGATCGAACCAGGTGGTGTAGCTGCGCTCTAGCGCAAATCCATGCATGTTAATGTGAGTCGTGATGAGAGGAGAGCTCTGCTTGTCATGCAGGTGAAAGAGGACCCAAAAGCGACTTAACAGAAACAGAGTTTATTTAAGTCCAAACAGGAATAACAGAAATCCTCTAGTCTGTAGAGGGGAATAACTGGAGAAGCGGCCACAGACTGCAGGTCGCTTCGGGTAGGCGCAGGCCGTAGTTGACAGAGACACCTGCTCACACGCAGCATCTGATGAAGGCAAAAACACGACAGGACAGGGCGATACACAATCACAGCAAAAACACGACAGGACAGGGCGAAACGCAATCACAGCATGGTGAATACTAAACAAGGAACCGACGGGACAGGAACGGAACACAAAGGAATAAATAGGGACTCTAATCAGGGGGAAAGGATCGGGAACAGGTGTGGGAAGACTAAATGATGATTAGGGGAATAGGAACAGCTGGGAGCAGGAACGGAACGATAGAGAGAAGAGAGAGCGAGAGAGTGAGAGAGGGAGGGGGAGAGAGAGGGATAGAAGGAGGGAAAGAACCAAATAAGACCAGCAGAGGGAAACGAATAGAATGGGGAGCACAGGGACAAGACATGATAATAAATGACAAACATGACAGTACCCCCCACTCACCGAGCGCCTCCTGGCGCACTCGAGGAGGAATCCTGGCGGCAACGGAGGAAATCATCGATGAGTGAACGGTCCAGCACGCCCCGAGACGGAACCCAACTCCTCTCCTCAGGACCGTAACCCTCCCAATCCACTAAGTATTGGTGACCCCGTCCCGAGAACGCATGTCCATGATCTTATGTACCTTGTAAATAGGTGCGCTCTCGACAAGGACGGGAGGGGGAGGGAAGACGAACGGGGGTGCGAAGAAAGGGCTTAACACAGGAGACATGGAAGACAGGATGGACGCGACGAAGATGTCGAGGAAGAAGCAGTCGCACAGCGACAGGATTGACGACCTGGGAGACACGGAACGGACCAATGAACCGCGGAGTCAACTTACGAGAAGCTGTCGTAAGAGGAAGGTTGCGAGTGGAAAGCCACACTCTCTGGCCGCAACAATACCTTGGACTCTTAATCCTGCGTTTATTGGCGGCTCTCACCGTCTGTGCCCTGTAACGGCAAAGTGCAGACCTCACCCTCCTCCAGGTGCGCTCACAACGTTGGACAAACGCTTGAGCGGAGGGAACGCTGGACTCGGCAAGCTGGGATGAGAACAGAGGAGGCTGGTAACCCAGACTACTCTGAAACGGAGATAACCCGGTAGCAGACGAAGGAAGCGAATTGTGAGCGTATTCTGCCCAGGGGAGCTGTTCTGCCCAAGACGCAGGGTTTCTGAAAGAAAGGCTGCGTAGTATGCGACAATCGTCTGATTGGCCCTCTCTGCTTGACCGTTAGACTGGGGATGAAACCCGGAAGAGAGACTGACGGACGCACCAATCAAACGACAGAACTCCCTCCAAAACTGTGACGTGAATTGCGGGCCTCTGTCTGAAACGGCGTCTAACGGAGGCCATGAATTCTGAATACATTCTCAATAATGATTTGTGCCGTCTCCTTAGCGGAAGGAAGTTTAGCGAGGGGAATGAAATGTGCCGCCTTAGAGAACCTATCGACAACCGTCAGAATCACAGTCTTCCCGCAGACAAAGGCAGACCGGTAATGAAGTCTAAGGCAATGTGAGACCATGGTCGAGAAGGAATGGGGAGCGGTCTGAGACGACCGGCAGGAGGAGAGTTACCCGACTTAGTCTGCGCGCAGTCCGAACAAGCAGCCACGAAACGGCGCGTGTCACGCTCCTGAGTCGGCCACCAAAAGCGCTGGCGAATAGACGCAAGAGTGCCTCGAACACCGGGATGACCAGCTAACTTGGCAGAGTGAGCCCACTGAAGAACAGCCAGACGAGTGGAAACAGGAACGAAAAGGAGGTTACTAGGACAAGCGCGGCGGCGACGCAGTGTGCGTGAGTGCTTGCTTAACCTGTCTTTCAATTCCCCAGACTGTTAACCCGACAACACGCCCATAAGGAAGAATCCCCTCGGGATCAGTAGAAGCCACAGAAGAACTAAACAGACGGGATAAGGCATCAGGCTTGGTGTTCTTGCTACCCGGACGGTAAGAAATCACAAACTCGAAACGAGCGAAAAACAACGCCCAACGAGCTTGACGGGCATTAAGTCGTTTGGCAGAACGGATGTACTCAAGGTTCTTATGGTCTGTCCAAACGACAAAGGAACGGTCGCCCCCTCCAACCACTGTCGCCATTCGCCTAGGGCTAAGCGGATGGCGAGCAGTTCACGGTTACCCACATCATAGTTGCGCTCAGATGGCGACAGGCGATGAGAAAAATAAGCGCAAGGATGAACCTTATCGTCAGACTGGAAGCGCTGGGATAGAATGGCTCCCACGCCTACCTCTGAAGCGTCAACCTCGACAATGAATTGTCTAGTGACGTCAGGAGTAACGAGGATAGGAGCGGACGTAAAACGTTCTTTTAGAAGATCAAAAGCTCCTGGGCGGAACCGGACCACTTAAAACACGTCTTGACAGAAGTAAGAGCTGTGAGAGGGGCAGCAACTTGACCGAAATTACGAATGAAACGCCCGATAGAAATTAGCGAAACCTAAAGCGCTGCAACTCGACACGTGACCTTGGAACGGGCCAATCACTGACAGCTTGGACCTTAGCGGAATCCATCTGAATGCCTTCAGCGGAAATAACGGAACCGAGAAAAGTAACGGAGGAGACATGAAAAGAGCACTTCTCAGCCTTTACGTAGAGACAATTCTCTAAAGGCGCTGTAGAACACGTCGAACGTGCTGAACATGAATCTCGAGTGACGGAGAAAAAATCAGGATATCGTCAAGATAGACAAAAACAAAAATGTTCAGCATGTCTCTCAGAACATCATTAACTAATGCCTGAAAAACAGCTGGCGCATTGGCGAGACCGAACGGCAGAACCCGGTACTCAAAATGCCCTAACGGAGTGTTAAACGCCGTTTTCCACTCGTCCCCCTCTCTGATGCGCACGAGATGGTAAGCGTTACGAAGGTCCAACTTAGTAAAGCACCTGGCTCCCTGCAGAATCTCGAAGGCTGATGACATAAGGGGGAAGCGGATAACGATTCTTAACCGTTATGTCATTCAGCCCTCGATAATCCACGCAGGGCGCAGAGTACCGTCCTTCTTCTTAACAAAAGAACCCCGCCCCGGCCGGAGAAGAAGAAGGCACTATGGTACCGGCGTCAAGAGACACAGACAAATAATCCTCGAGAGCCTTACGTTCGGGGAGCCGACAGAGAGTATAGTCTACCTCGAGGAGGAGTGGTCCCCGGAAGGAGATCAATACTACAATCATACGACCGGTGAGGAGGAAGGGAGTTGGCTCGGGACCGACTGAAGACCGTGCGCAGATCATGATATTCCTCCGGCACTCCTGTCAAATCGCCAGGTTCCTCCTGAGAAGTAGGGACAGAAGAAACGGGAGGGATGGCAGACATTAAACACTTCACATGACAAGAAACGTTCCAGGATAGGATAGAATTACTAGACCAATTAATAGAAGGATTATGACATACTAGCCAGGGATGACCCAAAACAACAGGTGTAAACGGTGAACGAAAAATCAAAAAAGAAATAGTCTCACTGTGGTTACCAGATACTGTGAGAGTTAAAGGTAGTGTCTCAAATCTGATACTGGGAAGATGACTACCATCTAAGGCGAACATGGGCGTAGGCTTATCTAACTCTCTGAAAGGAATGTCATGTTTCCGAACCCATGCTTCGTCCATGAAACAACCCTCAGCCCCAGAGTCTATCAAGGCACTACATGTAGCACCCGAACCGGTCCAGCGTAGATGGACCGACAAAGTAGTACAGGATTTTGATGGAGAGACTTGAGTAGTTGCGCTCACCTGTAGCCCTCCGCTTACAGATGAGCTCTGGCTTTTACTGGACATGAATTAACAAATGTCCAGCAACTCCGCAATAGAGGCACAGGCGGTTGGTGATCCTCCGTTCCCTCTCCTTAGTCGAGATGCGAATCCCTCCCAGCTGCATGGGCTCAGACTCTGAGCCAGAGGAGGAGATGGTTGCGATGCGGAGCAGGGAAACACCGTTGATGCGAGCTCTCTTCCACGAGCCCGGTGACGAAGATCTACCGTCGTTCTATGCGGATGGCGAGAGCAATCAAAGAGTCCACATCTGAAGGAACCTCCCGGGAGAGAATCTCATCCTTAACCACTGCGTGGAGTCCCTCCAGAAAACGAGCGAGCAGCGCCGGCTCGTTCCACTCACTAGAGGCAGCAAGAGTGCGAAACTCAATAGAATAATCCGTTATGGACCGTTCACCTTGGCATAAGGAAGCCAGGGCCCTAGAAGCCTCCCTACCAAAAACTGAACGGTCAAAAACCCGAATCATCTCCTCTTTAAAGTTCTGGAATTTGTTAGAGCAATCAGCCCTTGCCTCCCAGATAGCTGTGCCCCATTCTCGAGCCCGGCCAGTAAGGAGTGAAATGACGTAAGCAACCCGAGCTCTCTCTCTAGAGTATGTGTTGGGTTGGAGAGAGAACACAATCTCACACTGCGTGAGAAAGGAGCGGCACTCAGTGGGCTGCCCGGAGTAGCAAGGTGGGTTATTAACCCTAGGTTCTGGAGGCTCGGCAGGCCAGGAAGTAACAGGTGGCACGAGACGTAGACTCTGGAACTGTCCAGAGAGGTCGGAAACCTGAGCGGCCAGGTTCTCCACGGCATGGCGAGCAGCAGACAATTCCTGCTCGTGTCTGCCGAGCATGGCTCCTTGGATCTCGACGGCAGTGTAACGAGCGTCTGAAGTCGCTGGGTCCATTCCTTGGTCGGTTCCTTCTGTCATGCAGGTGAAAGAGGACCCAAAAGCGACTTAACAGAAACAGAGTTTATTTAAGTCCAAACAGGGAATAACAGAAATCCTCTAGTCTGTAGAGGGGAATAACTGGAGAAGCGGCCACAGACTGCAGGTCGCCGGGTGGCGCAGGCCGTAGTTGACAGAGACACCTGCTCACACGCAGCATCTGATGAAGGCAAAAAACACGACAGGACAGGGCGATACACAATCACAGCAAAAACACGACAGGACAGGGCGAAACGCAATCACAGCATGGTGAATACTAAACAAGGAACCGACGGGACAGGAACGGAACACAAAGGAATAAATAGGGACTCTAATCAGGGGAAAGGATCGGGAACAGGTGTGGGAAGACTAAATGATGATTAGGGGAATAGGAACAGCTGGGAGCAGGAACGGAACGATAGAGAGAAGAGAGAGCGAGAGAGTGAGAGAGGGAGGGGGAGAGAGAGGGATAGAAGGAGGGAAAGAACCAAATAAGACCAGCAGAGGGAAACGAATAGAATGGGGAGCACAGGGACAAGACATGATAATAAATGACAAACATGACACTGCTGCTGTAGCTCTCCCATACCCTCAAGTGTCATTTCCAAAAGCCTGCTTATCCCTGTCGATTGATCCGCTTTGTGTGATGTACCAATGAATGTACCCATATAGCATCAGGAGTTGCTGATGTCGTGACCAGGGACTTAGCTATAGAAAACAATCACAGTGTCAGTTTTAGGGTTTAGGGATTGGACCTGATAGGTTTAGGTAGGGAAACTAGAACTGGTGTCGTGACAGAATCTGTGCCACGGTTGTACTCGTGTAACATGTTAGTGACTCACTGCCGCCTACAGCCCATACTACGTTACAGTATCACCCGTGGCCTCTGGTCACCCTGCAGTCTGAATGTAGAGCAACAACAAAACTGGGGTGAAACCTCTGTGCTCTCCTCCCCTGCAAAAGACTGACTCATACCACACATTATTCAACATATAGAAAACATCTCAAGAGGTTTGATCGAGCTGTAGATAGCTAATTCTCCTCTATGTGTTATCCCCTTGCTGCTAATCAGCTCTTATAAATCTAACTAAATTAATAGAGAACATCTGGTTCTCTGACAGTCTATGCAGCAACTATTGAATTAGAGTCAAGTCCTGCCAACTCAAAATGCACAATAAACTTTTGTAAAATAACGTATTTATTTAATCAAATATACTTTGAAAGGGTAGACATACAGATATTCCTCATCAAAAGTCTTGCTGTTACAAAAGTAGTTCTAACTGCAGCATAAGAAGTTACAGGTTCTTCTTGGTGAAGCGCCTGAATGGCTTCATCATTGCTGAAAAGACCCTGACAATCGTTTTTTGACAGGCTGAGATATGGAGGGAGAATCCTCTCCAACGGGAGCTAGAAACACAAGAGAAATGGATGGGGGGGGGGAGCGAGAGATGCAGTATAGTAACGTTGAAAAATAACATACCTATGTTTCTAACACACACCTAAGCAAAACTGCAAGCTATAGCAGAGCTCTAAAACATTCTTACCTATGCAATGTCCATCAGTAGAGGGAATCTCAGTCTGATCCTGGACTGAGTGCCAGTCCTTTTTGTTTCCTCTCTTGGAACGCTAACAGAAGGTAAAGAAAATGGTACAGAGAATAAATAAAACACTTCTGAATCCAAGGCAACAATTTAGTGATGAATAAAACATATGGATTTCATGTATTTGTCTTATCATAGCCACATCAATAACATCAGCACCAAACTGGAACAAAAAACTAATGCTAACTCCCTGCTATAACTTGAAGTTGATCCTGAGTTTGGTCATTGAAAAGCAAAGGAAGCTCCTTCTTGCTTTCTGCTCAGCCCCCCTCTCTGTCTCAGCCTGGTCTGATGGGTTTGTTGCAGCAGAAGCTGGTCTTGACGCCTCCTTGCATCCCTGTACCAGCTGCTGGGTCAAGGACTTTACCAGGACTCTGTCAAATGCAGGGTCCTGGGAGGAAAGAGCTGCTTGCAGGATGTTATAAGAGCCAAACTCCTCCATGAGGTTTTTATGTATGCTGGGGATGCACACCTCCTTCTCTTCAATGTCAATCCCATCTCCCTTTGGTACCAAAGAGGTTCCCTTGCTGGTGAAAGACGGAGTGGAGGATCGTCAAAAGAGGCTTTTGCACTCGGTGGTCGACTGCTGTCAGTCATTGGACTGTTACGATGCAGGGGTTCATCTGTGTGTGCCATCATCTTTGTCTTTAGGTCACTTGAAGAAATCTCTGGCATTTTAGAGACCCTGGTGTCGATGCAGGAGCTCCTGACAATGGGGCAGGTCAGATCAAAAGGCACTTCGTCAGGGATGGGAGTGCCAGGGAGGTTGATCTCTAACTCACACTCTGACCTAGGACTCTTTGAAGACCTGGACAAGGAACTACGACCATTTAAAGAAGTGGACAAAGATGAACAGGTTCTAGGGATGTCTTGGCAGACTTGTTCACTGTCATCCTCACTTTTCTCAACCTCCTTCAGTATAGTTTCTACCATATCATTGATCTGAAGGAGCTCCCTGGAATCCTTCATTCGCCCTAAGTTTGAGATTTCACTCTGGATAGCAACCAGGATTTCCCCAAGGGTCTCTTTGGAAGAACCATTTTCTGTCCTTTCGGATCCGGGTGGCTTCAGCTCTGTGAAGAAATCCTTAAGTGTGTTCTTCATACTGACGCAGATGGTCTTAGCTGTTGACCAAAGCTTCTCCTCTGATATTTTAACACTCAATTCAGTATCATCCAGTTGGGAGCCCCCCGTGGGAGCACTGCGAAACTCCCATTTCTTTCCAGTAGCACAGTGTCAGTGGACTCATTTTTCTGGAAAATAGTCATTCCTTTGACAAATGTTTCCACTAATCCAGAGGATGTATTCCCAGAGGACATGGATTCTGAAAGGACATGGATCTCTGATGGTGAGCTAGATGATAAGCCAGCCTGCAGACTTTTCTGAAGACCAGTATGGCTGATCTGTGTGATAAAGGAATGACTGGATCTCATCAGCACTTTACTCACTGCCTCTTCTGCCCCGAGTCTGGAAGTCATTGCTAGAGAGCTTCTTAATGCTCTGAATCAGACTAGTAGAGGACTCCGTGATTCTGACACTCTCTTCTGAGCTCAGTTGAGAATATTGAGTACTCACGCTCAAGTCTTCATTGGGTGAGGGTGACTGGGAAATAGTATAGTCATCGAGCTTTGATAGGACACCATCAACAAACCAACAAGCCTCTAGGGACTCATCAGATGAACTGACAACGGCCAAGGATTTATTCTCCACTTTTGATAGCAGTGTTTTTTCCATCTACAAGTCAGAGTTAAGAACTTCTTGAGTACTGGTATCCAGATTGGAGAGACAGGGAGCTGGTATTGGTTGGCTCTCACTGGGAACTCTACTAAGTTCGGTGCTGGGTAACTGGACCTCAACAGTTGAAACAGTTGCCTTTTCCAGGGTGTCTGAAGACTCCTGAAGAGAAGCATCCTTAGCCACACCATCTTCTCGAGCGGATAGAGTTAAAAGGTCCCTCAGCTTTGCTCGTATACGGCCGTAGAGTGTGCGGGCTAGAGAGAAGGTTATCATCTGTGAAGATACTGTTTTGTGGTCATTTACAGGAACTGGTCAATCAACTGCTTCACATGTGCCTTCAAATGGTGCTATCGTCTCCATGCCTCCCACAAATGCCTGAACGATCACTGTGGCAGTGGACGTTACAGGTGTCAGGGCTGTGCAGCTGGTATTCAGGGAAGCTTCAGTAAGGCTAGGAGCAGCACTAGAAGGCCTAGAGGAAGGAGCCATGCCAGAAGAGCTGCTGACTTTCCTTGTAAGGATGGTGCTCACCGCCTTTAGGGCTTTAGACTGAAAGTTGGGGCTAGAGAGGGTCTGAATCTTTCTGGCCACCACACTGGTAGAGAATCCAGTCTCTTTGAGAAAGTGAGTGGTCCCTTCTTTCCCAGATGGACACTCAACATCAAGGTCACATTGAAGATTGGTCAGACATTTTGACCCCAAGATTGTCATCTTCTTGGCCAGATCCAATAGGATGTTGAAGTCCTGTGCCATTTTGTCCATTGTGCCGACAATGGCATCCAGCACATCATCGGTCACAGGGTCCATGAGGGGCTCGATAAACCCTACCCACTCTGGCTCAGACGTTTGGCTCTGTAGCTCGGCCAGGATCTGCACCGAGGCTACCCGAATGACCTCCTTGCCTGCTGCTATGTCCTGACTGTCCACAGGGGGGAAACTCCCCGAGCTGGCCTAAATGGCCACTGAGAGGCCAGAGTTAAGCTGGTGTACCACCTCCCCCACGATAGCACAACTCAACTCGGAGGAGCTGGAGGAGGTGGGGTTGGAGTGACCCTCAACCAGGGATATCAGGAGGCTCTCTTCCGTTACCCCAAAAAGAGCCTTCAGAGGCTCCTCCATGAGGGGAGCCTCTCTAGTTGCAGGCAAGCTCTGCAATGAGGTCTGGGACCTTGAAGATAAACTCACAATCACCACTTATGCCATGCAAATGTGACCAACTGGTATCTAATCTGGACCATTAGTGAGCCTGATAACCAAATTAGAGCAATGATGGTTTACTTCTCATACCACCGTAGTTCTAGAAGCCCAAAGCCAACTGACACGATTTGTAGCCTGATTTTTATGTTTGTATGACATCTGAAAGGCATGTACCTGATCTATTTATTCATAGATGACTTTATGGCTTACCCAGTTAAAAATGACTTTCACCTGGACCCACCCCCTCAGTGGCAACATTTCTGACCAGAATTTAAAATTACAAGGTGTGAATTCCAAGTTAATAATTTATGATAAGTATGGGTCAGGTCTTGCAATTATTAAGTTGAAATATTGCTGTGAACATACCTCTTAGGCGAACAGCATGGTGATGAGGTTCTGCGAGTGGATTTTTGGCGGCACCCTGCACTGCCATTCCTCCTCCTCTCCTTAGTCCAGTAGTTCATCTCACTGATCAGCAGCCTTTTCTCTCTCTCATCCAGACTGCCTAAGGAATACTCAGACTCTGTCAGAGAGCACTGTGATTCCATGTCAGGGAAAATAAAAGTGTATTTAATTAAGCTATTAGCAAGTACATGAGACATTTTGTTCTTGATTTACAGGAAGAGTTAGGGGTGTGGTTACAGTGATGTTAGGTGTAGTGTCTAAAATCCCATTTGTGGTTAGAAGGTGCACTATGATTATAAATTCAGAGTTGTTTTATGTGAGGTTGGAAAAAGACATGGGACTTGCTCATCAGTTAGACTAATCAGGAAGGAGAGGAGGATTGGGGCACAGCATGTCTCAATCTTGAGAGAAGGCATTAGAGTCCTCTGAGCCTCCTTCTCCAGCTGCTCAATGATAGATCCCCTTTCCCGGAAACCACACCCGGGTGTCTGAGAAGACTCTGGGAAACCGCAAAGAGAAATCTAAAGTTGAATCTGAACTTGATCCCTAATTTCCACCTTTAGTGATTTGATTGCACTGGACAGGTAAAAGCACATCTCTCTGCGGGCCTCCACTATATTGCTTTCACCTATATAGATACTATCTTCTCAGATCAGTGCTGATGAATTTGAACACAATCTGCACCCAACATGAAGTAATCTCGGACCTGCACCAATGCTGCTGTCCTCCTCCACGGAAGTCTTCTTGGCACGGCCACTGGACTTACGTTTAGCCTACATGACAACAGATTATAGGTCTCATAGCAGATCTAAGGTCAGTGTAGTGTCTCCTCCTAATGCTTTAAGGCTAGGATTTAGTGATACTAAACTAATCATAGATCTGTGCCTAAGTAGGCAGAACATGTGTAAAGGACAGCATATTTCTTACCTTGCCTCCTGTCCTGTTCTTGTTGGTCTCATGTGTCTCTGTTTCATCCTTCATATTCATCACAACCTTATTTTGGTCATCCGGGGGATCCTCCCATTTCACGCTCTGGTGGATAAATGAGAGGTCAATATCAGTCCTAGGTTGTGACTTTGTGAAACAACTTATTCGCTCCTATTGTAAACAAAACGGCAATAGTGGTCAGATTTCAGTCCATGGATCAAACCAGTGAGACCTATTGCTGTGTTAGTGACCTACTATATTGTTAGTAATTTCTCCTCTAAACTCAAAATAGGCTAAATGAACCATACCTTGCTGTCATCTGACATGATGAGTAGCTTATTGTTGTAGGCTGTTTAGAGGAAATACTAATAGCTCCTTTGAAAAAACGTCAGTGAACCATCAGCAGACAACTGAAGTGAATATGAACGTCCTTGAATTATGCCAAAGCGTTGTTGAATACTCGATTCCGATTGGCTGAAGCCAGAGCATTCTTCAAAGATGTCATACACACATGATGTCACAATTAGGCCTAAGTCTAATGTCTATATGAATTGTCAATGTCATTTGAAAACAAATCAAAGCTTGTCAAAGTTCTGCCAAACGAAAATTTGTCTAAGTGCACGTTTTTGCGTTTAATTTATGGTTTATCAAGCATCCTCATTCATCGCCATGCACAAAAACGTAACTTGCTGCCATCCATTAGCTATAATTCTGAGGTTGCAAAGCTGCAAAACTAGGACCTGCAATAAATTATAACCACTTGCAGAATAATTTAAAATCAATGACATTCTAGGGGGCTTGAACTATTTCAGCACTATGGAGCTGTCCGCTGCATAGAGCTGACACGTTTCTTGGCGTCAGGGGACCGTGCCATGGTGCTGAAATGTTTAGAGTCTGGGCAGCACCTGAGACCGCGGCATGGTGCTGAAATGGAGCAGGGCTCATTTCTATGGATATCTCATGCGGATTTTCCTGCTAGCCTATGTATAACGATACTATAATCACATTATTTTCATCCATCCACCAACACAAATGGCATGTCAACGTTTCCCAAATAATAATGCAATGAAGCCAAGCCGAGATGAATGGTTCTTCATCCAGAGGACGAAGCACCACTGTATCATCTAAAACCTTCAGAGAGATCCCTTAACTGTAGTATAAATTCTCCACGGCTGTTATGGTAGCTAGGTGAATTTAGCGAGACATGGGCAAATCCAACACATAGTCCTGCTTAGAGGTGACTGACCGTCATGTTGCTAGTTGTAATGACGCTTTTAAAACAAGAATAGTTATTTGTAATTGCTCTGGGAGCTAACTCTCCTTCCAGACTCATATAAAACATCTCCAATCGAAAATCAAATCAAGAGTCGGCTTTCTATTCCGCAACAAAGCCTCCTTCACTCACGCTGCCAAACTTACCCTAGTAAAACTGACTATCCTACCGATCCTCGACTTCGGCGATGTCATCTACAAAATTGCTTCCAACACTCTATTCAGCAAACTGGATGCAGTTTATCACAGTGCCATCCGTTTTGTCACTAAAGCACCTTATACTACCCACCACTGCGACTTGTATGCTCTAGTCGGCTGGCCCTCGCTACATATTTGTCGCCAGACCCACTGGCTCCAGGTCATCTACAAGGCCATGCTAGGTAAAGCTCCGCCTTATCTCAGTTCACTGGTCACGATGGCAACACCCATCCGCAGCACGCGCTCCAGCAGGTGTATCTCACTGATCATCCCTAAAGCCAACACCTCATTCGGCCGCCTTTCGTTCCAGTACTCTGCTGCCTGTGACTGGAACAAATTGCAAAAATCGCTGAAGTTGGAGACTTTTATCTCCCTCACCAACTTCAAACATCAGCTATCTGAGCAGCTAACCGATCGCTGCAGCTGTACATAGTCTATTGGTAAATAGCCCACCCATTTTCACCTACCTCATCCCCACAGTTTTTATTTATTTACTTTTCTGCTCTTTTGCACACCAATATCTCTACCTGTACATGATCATCTGATCATTTATCACTCCAGTGTTAATCTGCAATATTGTAATTATTCGCCTACCTCCTCATGCCTTTTGCACACATTGAATATAGACTCCCCTTTTTTTCCTACTGTGTTATTGACTTGTTAATTGTTTACTCCATGTGTAACTCTGTGTTGTCTGTTCACACTGCTATGCTTTATCTTGGCCAGGTCGCAGTTGCAAATGAGAACTTGTTCTCAACTAGCCTACCTGGTTAAATAAAGGTGAGATAAAAAATGTAAAAAACATTTAAAAACATGCATGGCAAGACATGATTGATGTAATAAGATGCTCTGGAGAGATCCCACCCTCCTCCCCCAACACATGTAGAATGCTTAGAAGCCACCAGAAACCAGTGAAATAGATCAACAGATGATGTTTAATCTCCTCTCAAGGTCTGTTGATTTACAGTATCTCAGAATCAGGAACTGTCATATCCCATGTGATATGTCAAAACAAGTTGATACATGTGTTATCATGGTGCATTGGGTTTGTATTTGTATTTATTGTGGATCCCCTTTAGCTGCATCAGCTACTCTTCATGGGGTCCAGTAAAATGAAGGGAGTTATACAATTGTAAAAACATTCCTATACATTCACAACAGATTTCACAAAATCCATGTTCCTGTTTGATTTCGGGGTAGGCTGTCAACAGCACGTACTGTGACACTATGATATGTATTCTGATCAAGTCAACAATACCTCTAAGCATATCTGACGTCATGTATTTGATATCTTTATGTGAAGGTTAATGTCCATATTGACATCAGTTCATTGTGTTTGAGGACGGTTTACTGACGGGTTTTCAACGGATACGATTAGACGAGTTTAACAGTTACAGAAAAGCTACAGGAGCCTATCAGAACAGCTGCAGTATCAGAGGCGCAGAGCCTTAATTAAAGGGCTACACATAATGGCTGACGACAGCCAGGTAAGGTTAATTTTAGCCTACGTTTAACGAGCTTTACAGTTGTCCTAATTCCATTTTGTTCTAATAGCAAGTCTGCCTTAAGTGCCGAAACTATGGTTGATATTAAAAAATAAATATGATTGGAAGTTTAGGCAAGTAATTCCAATTGGGGAATTGTTGTGGGACGTTAGCATAACATATTGCGCGTGTAGCATTCGTGCCATGGAGGATTGTGCAGGCCGGCAGGTAGCTTCAGGATCCTAGTATCATGTATGTTATAGGGATCAGATCTGGCAGACTTTTTCACCTGAACTGCTCATTGGCTGTCCATAATGAGCCCAGCGGGCAGGATGTGTAGCTGGGCTCTGCAATAATTAATTAATTAATGACGGTCAGTCACCTCTAAGCAGGACTCAGTGAAACGCTATGTGTTGAATTTGTCCATGTCTCGCCAGATTAACCTAGCTACCATAACAGCCGTGGAGAATTTATTCTAGTTTTAAGGGATCTTTCTGAAGGTTTTAGATGATACAGTGGTGCTTCGTCCTCTGGATGAAGAACTATTCATCTTGGCATGGCTTCATTGCATTATTATTTGGGAAACGTTGACATGCCATTTGTGTTGACGGATGGATGAAAATAACGTGATTATAATATCGTTATAAATAGTCTAGCAGGGAAATCGGCATGAGATATCCATAGAACTGAGCTCTGCTCCATTTCAGCACCATGCCGAGGTCTCAGGTGCTGCACAGACTCGAGAAACAATTCAGCGCCATGGCACGTTCCCCTGACGCCAAGAAACGTGTCAACGTTCAATAGTTCAATAGTTGAACGTCTTTGATTTGAAATAATTTTGCAAGTGGTTATAATTTATTGCACATCCTAGTTTTGCAGCTTTGCAACCTCAGAATTATAGCTAATGGATGGCAGCGAGTTACGTTTTTGTGCATGGTGATGAATGACGATGCATGATAGACCATAAATTAAACGCAAAAACGTGCACTTAGACATATTTTCGTTTGGCAGAACTTTGACAAGCTTTGATTTGTTTTCTAAAGACATTGACAATTCATATAGACATTAGACTTAGGCCTAATTGTGACATCATGTGTGTATGACATCTTTGAAGAATGCTCTGGCTTCAGCCAATCGGAATCGAGTATTCAACAATGCTTTGGCATAATTCAAGGACGTTCATATTCACTTCAGTTGTCTGCCGATGGTTCACTACGTTTTTTCAAAGGAGCTATTAGTATTTCCTCTAAACAGCCTACAATAATAAGCTACTCATCATGTCAGATGACAGCAAGGTATGGTTCATTTAGCCTATTTTGAGTTTAGAGGAGAAATTACTAACAATATAGTAGGTCACTAACACAGCAATAGGTCTCACTGATTTAATCCATGGACTGAAATCTGACCACTATAGCCGTTTTGTTTAAAATAGGAGCGAACAAGTTGTTTCATAAAGTCACAACCTAGGACTGATGTTGACCTCTCATTTATCCACCAGAGCGTGAAATGGGAGGATCCCCCGGATGACCAAAATAAGGTTGTGATGAATATGAAGGATGAAACAGAGACACATGAGACCAACAAGAACAGGACAGGAGGCAAGGTAAGAAATATGCTGTCCTTTACACATGTTCTGCCTACTTAGGCACAGATCTAGGATTAGTTTACTATCACTAAATCCTAGCCTTAAAGCATTAGGAGGAGACACCACACTGACCGTAGATCTGCTATGAGACCTATAATCTGTTGTCATGTAGGCTAAACGTAAGTCCAGTGGCCGTGCCAAGAAGACTTCCGTGGAGGAGGACAGCAGCATTGGTGCAGGTCTGAAATTACTTCATGTTGGGTGCAGGTTGTGTTCAAATTCATCAGCACTAATCTGAGAAGATAGTATCTATATAGGTGAAAGCAATATAGTGGAGGCCCGCAGAGAGATGTGCTTTTACTTGTCCAAATTAGGGATCGAGTTCAGATTCAACTTTACACATTCCATTCCGAGTTCAGATTCAACTTTAGATTTCTCTTTTCGGTTTCCCAGAGTCTTCTCAGACACCCGGGTGTGGTTTCCAGGAAAGGGGATCTATCATTGAGCAGCTGGAGAAGGAGGCTCAGAGGACTCTAATGCCTTCTCTCAAGATTGAGACATGCTGTGCCCCAATCCTCCTCTCCTTCCTGAGGAGTCTAACTGATGAGCAAGTCCCATGTCTTTTTCCAACCTCACATAAAACAACTCTGAATTTATAATCATAGTGCACCTTCCAACCACAAATGGGATTTTAGACACTACACCTAACATCACTGTAACCACACCCCTAACTCTTCCTGTAAACCAAGAACAAAATGTCTCATGTACTTGCTAATAGCTTAATTAAATACACTTTTATTTTCCCTGACATGGCTATCTAGTGACTCAACTAACTCAACATCAGTGTGCAGGTAAAATATGTTTCCTTTCTTTTCTCTAGCCAATGGAG
>NW_025747865.1:42500-44728 GCF_021184085.1 Oncorhynchus gorbuscha | reverse complement strand
TTCTATTCTGATCTGTTCTATTCTATTCTCCTCTGTTATGTTCAATTCTGTTCTATTCTGTTCTATTCTGTTCTGTTCTGTTCTGTTCTAGTATTCTCTGTTCTATTCTGCTCTGTTCTATTCTGTTCTATTCTAATCTGTGCTGTTCTATTCTATTCTGCTCTGTTCTATTCTGCGCTGTTCTATTCAGTTCTATTTTATTCTGCTCTGTTCTATTCTGTTCTATTCTATTCTGCTCTGTTCTATTCTGTTCCATTCTATTCAGTTCTATTCTATTCTGCGCTGTTCTATTCTGTTCTATTTTATTCTGCTCTGATCTATTCTGTTCTATTATATTCAGTTCTATGTTATTCTGCTCTGTTATATTTTGCTCTGTTCTATTCTATTCTGCTCTGTTCTATTCTGTTCTATTCTATTCAGTTCTATTTTATTCTGCTCGGTTCTATTCTGTTCTATTCTATTCTGCTCTATTCTATTCTGCTCTGTTCTATTCTGCTCTATTCTATTCTGCTCTTTTCTATTCTGCTCTGCTCTATTCTGTTCTATTCTGCTCTGTTCTATTCTGCTCTGTTCTATTCTGCTCTGTTCTATTCTGTTCTATTCTATTCTGTTCTATTCTGCTCTGTTCTATTCTGCTCTGTTCTATTCTGCTCTGTTCTATTCTATTCTGCTCTGCTCTATTCTGCTCTGTTCTATTCTGCTCTGTTCTATTCTGCTCTGTTCTGTTCTGCTCTGTTCTGTTCTGTTCTATTCTGTTCTATTCTATTCTGCTCTGCTCTGTTCTATTCTATTCTGTTCTGCTCTGTTCTATTCTATTATGTTCTGTTCTGCTCTGTTCTGTTCTGTTCTGCTCTGTTCTATCCTGTTCTGTTCTGTTCTGCTCTGTTCTGTTCTGCTCTGCTCTGTTCTGTTCTGTTTTGTTCTGTTCTGCTCTGTTCTATTCTGCTCTATTCTATTCTGCTCTGTTCTGTTCTGCTCTGTTCTATTCTGCTCTGTTCTGCTCTGTTCTGCTCTGTTCTGCTCTGTTCTGCTCTGTTCTGTTCTGTTCTGCTCTGTTCTATCCTGCTCTGTTCTGTTCTGCTCTGTTCTGTTCTGCTCTGTTCTATTCTGCTCGGTTCTATTCTGCTTTATTCTGTTCTATTCTATTCTGCTCTATTCTATTCTGCTCTGTTCTATTCTGCACTGCTCTGTTCTATTCTGCTCGGTTCTATTCTGCTCTGTTCTATTCTATTCTGTTCTATTCTATTCTGTTCTATTCTGCTCTGCTCTGCTCTGCTCTGCTCTGTTCTGTTCTATTCTATTCTGTTCTATTCTATTCTGTTTCACACTGCTTCTTGACACACTGCTCACTTAACCCGGAAGCCACAGGAGTCGCTAGAGCCCGATGGGAGAAGGACCTCAGCCCTCAGTCCTCAGTCCTCAGTCCTCAGTCCTCAGTCCTCAGTCCTCAGCCCTCAGTCCTCAGTCCTCAGCCCTCAGCCCTCAGCCCTCAGCCCTCAGTCCTCAGTCCTCAGTCCTCAGTCCTCAGTCCTCAGTCCTCAGTCTTCAGCCCTCAGTCCTCAGTCCTCAGTCCTCAGCCCTCAGTCGTCAGTCCGCAGTCCTCAGGCCTAAGTCCTCCAGGCCTCAACCCTCAGTCCCTCAGTCCTCCAGTCCTCAGTCCAGTCCTCAGTCCTCAGTCCTCAGTCCTCCAGTCTCAGCCCTCCGTCGTCCAGTCCTCAGTCCTCAGCCCCCTCAGTCCTCAGTCCTCAGTCTTCAGCCCTCAGTCCTCAGTCTCAGCCCTCAGTCCTCAGTCGTCAGCCCTCAATCGTCAGCCCTCAGTCCTCAGTTGTCAGCCCTCATTTCTCAGCCCTCAGCCCCATCTACCTCTTCAAATGGTATCTCCCTCTTCAAATGGTATCTCCCTCTTCAAATGGTATCTCCCTCTTCAAATGGTATCTCCCCTCTTCAAAATGGTATCTCCTCTTCAAATGGTATCTACCTCTTCCAAATGGTATATTCCTCTTCCAAATGGTATCTCCTCTTCAAATGGTATCTCCTCTTCAAATGGTATCTCCCCACTTCAAATGGGTATCTACCTCTTCAAAGTATCTTAAATAATACAAGCACCCCTTCTCACCATATAAAAGAAGCATTTTGTGAACTAAAGTCTGGCTCTGACTTTGCTGATAGCTACTTTTACTGAGGAAACAATGTACTTCCTGTGACATGTAGTTTCCCACATAGCTATC
>NW_025747865.1:0-37500 GCF_021184085.1 Oncorhynchus gorbuscha | reverse complement strand
GTAGACCACCCTATCCCATCATAATGTAGACCACCCTATCCCATCATAATGTAGACCACCCTATCCCATCATACTGTAGACCACCATCATAATGTAGACCACCCTATCAGATGATTTCATGGTTGTGTTTAGTATTTGGTTGTTGCTATTCATGTCTGAATTACATTTACAGCTGTGCTGTGCACGCATTCCAGGCTTAATTTAGTAGGTTTATATGTTCTCAATTTAAGTTGACATTTTACTCCTGTGCGATGTCTTACTTGGAAGAGCTTGAATTAAAGTTAGTTAGAAAAAAATTCATAAATTATATATTTTAGATGTGGCTAAAAACTTGTGGTCTATTTTGAAGTTTGAAGTGGAGTATAGAGTTTCTACTACACCTTCTGGAACCACGCTATACAGCAGGGGTTCAGTCATATCAAAGAGTTATCATGAACATAATTAAAAGCTGATTAAACATAGATATTGAAGAAGTAGAAGAGTAAGAAGAACAAGTAGACAATAAAGAAGAAGAACATGTAGACAATGAAGAAGAAGATGAATTAGACAACGAAGAAGAAGAAGAAGAAGAGTTAGAACAAGAAGTTGACAATGAAGAAGAGGAAGAAGTAGACAATGAAGAAGAAGAAGAAGAAGAAGAAGAAGTAGACAACGAAGAAGAAGAAGTAGACAACGAAGAAGAAGAAGTAGACAACGAAGAAGAAGAAGAAGAAGAAGAAGAAGAAGAAGACAATGAAGAAGAAGAAGACAACGAAGAAGAAGAAGAAGAAGAAGAAGAAGAAGAAGAAGAAGAAGAAGAAGAAGAAGAAGAAGAAGTAGACAACAAAAGAAGAAGAAGAAGAAGAAGAAGAAGAAGTAGACAATGAAGAAGAAGAAGAAGAAGACAATGAAGAAGAAGAAGACAACGAAGAAGAAGAAGAAGTAGACAATGAAGAAGAAGAAGAAGAAGTAGACAATGAAGAAGAAGAAGAAGAAGTAGACAACAATGAAGAAGAAGAAGAAGAAGTAGACAATGAAGAAGAAGAAGAAGTAGACAATGAAGAAGAAGAAGAAGTAGACAATGAAGAAGAAGAAGAAGAAGTAGACAACAATGAAGAAGAAGAAGAAGTAGACAACAATGAAGAAGAAGAAGAAGAAGAAGAAGAAGAAGAAGTAGACAATGAAGAAGAAGACGTAGACAATGAAGAAGAAGAAGACAACAAAGAAGAAGAAGAAGAAGAAGTAGACAATGAAGAAGAAGAAGAAGAAGTAGACAACAATGAAGAAGAAGAAGTAGACAATGGAGAAGAAGAAGAAGAAGACAATGAAGAAGAAGAAGAAGAAGAAGTAGACAACAATGAAGAAGAAGAAGAAGTAGACAATGAAGAAGAAGAAGAAGAAGTAGACAATGAAGAAGAAGAAGTAGACAACAATGAAGAAGAAGAAGAAGAAGAAGTAGACAATGAAGAAGAAGAAGAAGGCAATGAAGAAGAAGAAGAAGAAGTAGACAACAAAGAAGAAGAAGAAGAAGAAGTAGACAATGAAGAAGAAGAAGAAGAAGAAGTAGACAACGAAGAAGAAGAAGAGGAAGTAGACAATGAAGAAGAAGAAGAAGTAGACAACGAAGAAGAAGAAGTAGACAACAAAGAAGAAGAAGAAGTAGACAACGAAGAAGAAGAAGAAGAAGTAGACAATGAAGAAGAAGAAGAAGAAGAAGTAGTCAACGAAGAAGAAGAATAATAATAATAATAATATATGCCATTTAGCAGACGCTTTTATCCAAAGCGACTTACAGTCATGTGTGCATACATTCTACGTATGAGTGGTCCCGGGGATCGAACCCACTACCCTGGCGTTACAAGCGCCATGCTCTACCAACTGAGCTACAGAAGATGAAGATGAAGAAGATGATGTCATCGTGAGCACCCTTTTTTATGGATACGTGAAATTTCCTAACATTTAAAACCATGACCAGAGAGACTGTGAAAGAATACAGCAGAGAGCTGCTGTTTAAATGACTGAGTTCATGTCTGAGATTTATTCATCACAGTCAACACTGTTTTTACTCAACACTTTTACAAAACATAAAACGCTCTTCTTCTCTACTTCCACTGTCGTCTCAGCTAAACGCTCTTCTTCTCTACTTCCACTGTCGTCTCAGCTAAACGCTCTTCTTCTCTACTTCCACTGTCGTCTCAGCTAAACGCTCTTCTTCTCTACTTCCACTGGCGCTGTAGCTAAACGCTCTTCTTCTCTACTTCCACTGGCGCTGTAGCTAAACGCTGTTCTTCTCTACTTCCACTGTCGTCTCAGCTAAACGCTCTTCTTCTCTACTTCCACTGTCGTCTCAGCTAAACGCTCTTCTTCTCTACTTCCACTGTCGTCTCAGCTAAACGCTCTTCTTCTCTACTTCCACTGTCGTCTCAGCTAAACGCTCTTCTTCTCTACTTCCACTGTCGTCTCAGCTAAACGCTCTTCTTCTCTACTTCAAATGTCGTCTCAGCTAAACGCTCTTCTTCTCTACTTCCACTGTCGTCTCAGCTAAACGCTCTTCTTCTCTACTTCCACTGTCGTCTCAGCTAAACGCTCTTCTTCTCTACTTCCACTGTCGTCTCAGCTAAACGCTCTTCTTCTCTACTTCCACTGGCGCTGTAGCTAAACGCTCTTCTTCTCTACTTCCACTGGCGCTGTAGCTAAATGCTGTTCTTCTCTACTTCCACTGTCGTCTCAGCTAAACGCTCTTCTTCTCTACTTCCACTGTCGTCTCAGCTAAACGCTCTTCTTCTCTACTTCCACTGTCGTCTCAGCTAAACGCTCTTCTTCTCTACTTCCACTGTTGTCTCAGCTAAACGCTCTTCTTCTCTACTTCCACTGGCGCTGTAGCTAAACGCTCTTCTTCTCTACTTCCACTGGTGCTGTAGCTAAACGCTGTTCTTCTCTACTTCCACTGTCGTCTCAGCTAAACGCTCTTCTTCTCTACTTCCACTGTCGTCTCAGCTAAACGCTCTTCTTCTCTACTTCCACTGTCGTCTCAGCTAAACGCTCTTCTTCTCTACTTCCACTGTCGTCTCAGCTAAACGCTCTTCTTCTCTACTTCAAATGTCGTCTCAGCTAAAAGCTCTTCATCTCTACTTCCACTGTCGTCTCAGCTAAACGCTCTTCTTCTCTACTTCCACTGTCGTCTCAGCTAAACGCTCTTCTTCTCTACTTCAAATGTCGTCTCAGCTAAACGCTCTTCTTCTCTACTTCCACTGTCGTCTCAGCTAAACGCTCTTCTTCTCTACTTCCACTGTCGTCTCAGCTAAACGCTCTTCTTCTCTACTTCCACTGTCGTCTCAGCTAAACGCTCTTCTTCTCTACTTCCACTGGCGCTGTAGCTAAACGCTCTTCTTCTCTACTTCCACTGGCGCTGTAGCTAAACGCTGTTCTTCTCTACTTCCACTGTCGTCTCAGCTAAACGCTCTTCTTCTCTACTTCCACTGTCGTCTCAGCTAAACGCTCTTCTTCTCTACTTCCACTGTCGTCTCAGCTAAACGCTCTTCTTCTCTACTTCCACTGTTGTCTCAGCTAAACGCTCTTCTTCTCTACTTCCACTGGCGCTGTAGCTAAACGCTCTTCTTCTCTACTTCCACTGGTGCTGTAGCTAAACGCTGTTCTTCTCTACTTCCACTGTCGTCTCAGCTAAACGCTCTTCTTCTCTACTTCCACTGTCGTCTCAGCTAAACGCTCTTCTTCTCTACTTCCACTGTCGTCTCAGCTAAACGCTCTTCTTCTCTACTTCCACTGTCGTCTCAGCTAAACGCTCTTCTTCTCTACTTCAAATGTCGTCTCAGCTAAAAGCTCTTCATCTCTACTTCCACTGTCGTCTCAGCTAAACGCTCTTCTTCTCTACTTCCACTGGCGCTGTTGCTAAACGCTGTTCTTCTCTACTTCCACTGTCGTCTCAGCTAAACGCTCTTCTTCTCTACTTCCACTGTCGTCTCAGCTAAACGCTCTTCTTCTCTACTTCCACTGTCGTCTCAGCTAAACGCTCTTCTTCTCTACTTCCACTGTCGTCTCAGCTAAACTCTCTTCTTCTCTACTTCCACTGGCGCTGTAGTTAAACGCTCTTCTTCTCTACTTCCACTGGCGCTGTAGCTAAACGCTGTTCTTCTCTACTTCCACTGTCGTCTCAGCTAAACGCTCTTCTTCTCTACTTCCACTGTCGTCTCAGCTAAACGCTCTTCTTCTCTACTTCCACTGTCGTCTCAGCTAAACGCTCTTCTTCTCTACTTCCACTGTCGTCTCAGCTAAACGCTCTTCTTCTCTACTTCAAATGTCGTCTCAGCTAAACGCTCTTCTTCTCTACTTCCACTGTCGTCTCAGCTAAACGCTCTTCTTCTCTACTTCCACTGTCGTCTCAGCTAAACGCTCTTCTTCTCTACTTCCACTGTCGTCTCAGCTAAACGCTCTTCTTCTCTACTTCCACTGTCGTCTCAGCTAAACGCTCTTCTTCTCTACTTCCACTGGCGCTCTCAGCTAAACGCTCTTCTTCTCTACTTCCACTGGCGCTGTAGCTAAACGCTGTTCTTCTCTACTTCCACTGTCGTCTCAGCTAAACGCTCTTCTTCTCTACTTCCACTGGCGCTGTAGCTAAACGCTCTTCTTCTCTACTTCCACTGGCGCTGTAGCTAAACGCTGTTCTTCTCTACTTCCACTGTCGTCTCAGCTAAACGCTCTTCTTCTCTACTTCCACTGTCGTCTCAGCTAAACGCTCTTCTTCTCTACTTCCACTGTCGTCTCAGCTAAACGCTCTTCTTCTCTACTTCCACTGTCGTCTCAGCTAAACGCTCTTCTTCTCTACTTCCACTGTCGTCTCAGCTAAACGCTCTTCTTCTCTACTTCAAATGTCGTCTCAGCTAAACGCTCTTCTTCTCTACTTCCACTGTCGTCTCAGCTAAACGCTCTTCTTCTCTACTTCCACTGTCGTCTCAGCTAAACACTCTTCTTCTCTACTTCCACTGTCGTCTCAGCTAAACGCTCTTCTTCTCTACTTCAAATGTCGTCTCAGCTAAACGCTGTTCTTCTCTACTTCCACTGTCGTCTCAGCTAAACGCTGTTCTTCTCTACTTCCACTGTCGTCTCAGCTAAACGCTCTTCTTCTCTACTTCCACTGTCGTCTCAGCTAAACGCTCTTCTTCTCTACTTCCACTGTCGTCTCAGCTAAACGCTCTTCTTCTCTACTTCCACTGGCGCTGTAGCTAAACGCTCTTCTTCTCTACTTCCACTGTCGTCTCAGCTAAACGCTCTTCTTCTCTACTTCAAATGTCGTCTCAGCTAAACGCTGTTCTTCTCTACTTCCACTGTCGTCTCAGCTAAACGCTGTTCTTCTCTACTTCCACTGTCGTCTCAGCTAAACGCTCTTCTTCTCTACTTCCACTGTCGTCTCAGCTAAACGCTCTTCTTCTCTACTTCCACTGTCGTCTCAGCTAAACGCTCTTCTTCTCTACTTCAAATGTCGTCTCAGCTAAACGCTCTTCTTCTCTACTTCCACTGTCGTCTCAGCTAAACGCTCTTCTTCTCTACTTCCACTGTCGTCTCAGCTAAACGCTCTTCTTCTCTACTTCCACTGTCGTCTCAGCTAAACGCTCTTCTTCTCTACTTCCACTGTCGTCTCAGCTAAACGCTCATCTTCTCTACTTCCACTGTCGTCTCAGCTAAACGCTGTACTTCTCTACTTCCACTGTCGTCTCAGCTAAACGCTCTTCTTCTCTACTTCAAATGTCGTCTCAGCTAAACGCTCTTCTTCTCTACTTCCACTGTCGTCTCAGCTAAACGCTCTTCTTCTCTACTTCCACTGTCGTCTCAGCTAAACGCTCTTCTTCTCTACTTCCACTGTCGTCTCAGCTAAACGCTCTTCTTCTCTACTTCAAATGTCGTCTCAGCTAAACGCTCTTCTTCTCTACTTCCACTGTCGTCTCAGCTAAACGCTCTTCTTCTCTACTTCCACTGTCGTCTCAGCTAAACGCTCCTCTTCTCTACTTCCACTGTCGTCTCAGCTAAACGCTCTTCTTCTCTACTTCCACTGTCGTCTCAGCTAAACGCTCTTCTTCTCTACTTCCACTGTCGTCTCAGCTAAACGCTCTTCTTCTCTACTTCCACTGTCGTCTCAGCTAAACGCTCTTCTTCTCTACTTCCACTGTCGTCTCAGCTAAACGGTCTTCTTCTCTACTTCCACTATCGTCTCAGCTAAACGCTCTTCTTCTCTACTTCCACAGTCGTCTCAGCTAAACGCTCTTCTTCTCTACTTCCACTGGCGCTGTAGCTAAACGCTCTTCTTCTCTACTTCCACTGGCACTGTAGCTAAACGCTCTTCTTCTCTACTTCCACTGTCGTCTCAGCTAAACGCTCTTCTTCTCTACTTCCACTGGCGCTGCAGTTGCAATAAATGAGTAGTTCTGTTTTGTTATTAGCAGCTCGTCATGTCTATTTTAATTTCAAGGAGTAGTTAACTTTCTCTGGTCATAGAAAAATCATGAATTTGAGGTGTGACTGGAGTTTCTCCATCAGGTGGAAGACAGTCCTCTCTCTATGGTTAGTGTCACCAGGGGGAGTAAAATATCCAACCCTGTGTAACACCTATAGTGGTCTGGGTACACACTGTAGTAAAATATCCAACCCTGTGTAACACCCAAAGCCCCATGAGTACACGGCAAACTGTGGTTTTACAACCCAGCAGCACCCATAGAATTCTGGGTAAATGCTGTTTACGACCCAGCCCTGTACACCCACCCATAGAGTTCTGGGTAAATGCTGTTTCGACCCAGCCCTGTACACCCACCCATAGAATTCTGGGTAAATGCTGTTTACGACCCAGCCCTGTATACCCACCCCATAGAATTCTGGGTAAATGCTGTTTACGACCCAGCCCTGTACACCCACCCATAGAATTCTGGGTAAATGCTGTTTACGACCCAGTACTGAACACCCACCCATAGAATTCTGGGTAAATGCTGTTTACAACCCAGCCCTGTACACCCACCCATATAATTCTGGGTAAATGCTGTTTACAACCCAGCCCTGTACACCCACCCATATAATTCTTGGTAAATGTTGTTTACGACCCAGCCCTGTACACCCACCCATAGAATTCTGGGTAAATGCTGTTTACGACCCAGCCCTGTACACCCACCCATATAATTCTGGGTAAATGCTGTTTACGACCCAGCCCTGTACACCCACCCATAGAATTCTGGGTAAATGCTGTTTACGACCCAGCCCTGTACACCCACCCATAGAATTCTGGGTAAATGCTGTTTACAACCCATCCCTGTACACCCACCCATAGAATTATGGGTAAATGGTGTTTACGACCTAGCCCTGTATACCCACCCATAGCTTTGTGAACCCTGTGCCAGGGTGTTAAAAATAGAAACAGGATCAGTTTTCACTGGAGTGCTTTAAGGTTGAGACAGGACACATACTACAGTCTGAGGAGAAAGAATATAGAAAACACACTGACCTGTCTCCTTCCTCCCTGGTGGGAGTTCACTGGCTGAATCACTGTTTTATCTCTACATTCCAGGTTAGAGGTACCTATCGTAGACTGGATGGTTCCAGGTTAGAGGTACCTATCGTAGACTGGATGGTTCCAGGTTAGAGGTACCTATCGTAGACTGGATGGTTCCAGGTTCCAGGTTAGAGGTACCTATCGTAGACTGGATGGTTCCAGGTTAGAGGTACCTATCGTAGACTGGATGGTTCCAGGTTAGAGGTACCTATCGTAGACTGGTTGGTTCCAGGTTAGAGGTACCTATCGTAGACTGGATGGTTCCAGGTTAGAGGAACCTATCGTAGACTGGATGGTTCCAGGTTAGAGGTACCTATCGTAGACTGGATGGTTCCAGGTTAGAGGTACCTATCATAGACTGGTTGGTTCCAGGTTAGAGGTACCTATCGTAGACTGGATGGTTCCAGGTTAGAGGTACCTATCATAAACTGTGGATGGTGAGGAAGGGTTGTATCTTCTTAGTCCCCACCAGTTATAGAGGAGTTGTTGAATGACACAAGGGGCAGGTGTGTGTGTGTGTGTGTGTGTGTGTGTGTGTGTGTGTGTGTGTGTGTGTGTGTGTGTGTGTGTGTGCGTGCGTGCGTGCGTGCGTGCGTGCGTGCGTGCGTGCGTGCGTGCGTGCGTGTGTGCGTGTGTGCGTGTGTGTGTGTGTGTGCGCGTGTGTGTGTGTGTGTATCTGTGTGTGTGTGCTCTCCAAGTAGCCCTTACTCTGCCTCACCTGTTAGAAGACCAATCCCATGACCTTTGACCTGGTGACCAACTTCCTGCCCCGGAGAGCAGAAGGTGTCATGGTTCCACCCCTGGTAACAGGTGTCCTGTAAAATGACTGGTCATGACCTTTGACCTGTTGACCAACAGGAAAGCAGACGGTGTAATCCTGTAATACTTCTCCCCTACCACCCCTGGTAACAGGTGTCCTGTAAAATGACTGGTCACAAGCTATGCCATAATATCAGTCCTTAGCAAACCACAATCCACCCACACCCCCACCTCCATACTCCCTCTACTCATTACCGCTAACATGTAGCACGTACATAACTGAGAATGTCTTAACATGTTGAACAAACATTACTGAGAATGTCTTAACATGTAGCACGTACATTACTGAGAATGTCTTAACATGTAGCATGTACATTACTGAGAATGTCTTAACATGTAGCATGTACATTAATGAAAATGTCTTAACATGTAGCATGTACATTACTGAGAATGTCTTAACATGTAGCATGAACATTACTGAGAATGTCTTAACATGTAGCACGTACATTACTGAGAATGTCTTAACATGTAGCACGTACATTACTGAGAATGTCTTAACATGTAGCACGTACATTACTGAGAATGTCTTAACATGTAGCATGAACATTACTGAGAATGTCTTAACATGTAGCATGAACATTACTGAGAATGTCTTAACATGTAGCATGTACATTACTGAGAATGTCTTAACATGTAGCATGAACATAACTGAGAAAGTTCCTGCTTGGAATTGTAGAATCTACAACCTGTATTATTATAGCTCCCTTAGTTCAACTACCTCCGTGGAAAATGTTAAACGATGACTGCTTGTGTCACAGTGATGACAGTGATGACTGCTTGTGTCACAGTGATGACTGCTTGTGTCACAGTGATGACTGCTTGTGTCACAGCGATGACTGCTTGTGTCACAGTGATGACAGTGATGACTGCTTGTTTCACAGTGATGACTGCTTGTGTCACAGTGATGACAGTGATGACTGCTTGTGTCACAGTGATGACTGCTTGTGTCACAGTGATGACAGTGATGACTGCTTGTGTCACAGTGATGACTGCTTGTGTCACAGTGATGACTGCTTGTGTCACAGCGATGACTGCTTGTGTCACAGTGATGACTGCTTGTGTCACAGTGATGATAGTGATGACTGCTTGTGTCACAGTGATGACTGCTTGTGTCACAGCGATGACTGCTTGTGTCTCTCAGTGATGACTGCTTGTGTCACAGTGATGACAGTGATGACTGCTTGTGTCACAGCGATGACTGCTTGTGTCACAGTGATGACTGCTTGTGTCACAGTGATGACAGTGATGACTGCTTGTGTCACAGTGATGACTGCTTGTGTCACAGCGATGACTGCTTGTGTCACAGCGATGACTGCTTGTGTCACAGTGATGACTGCTTGTGTCACAGTGATGACAGTGATGACTGCTTGTGTTACAGTGATGACTGCTTGTGTCACAGCGATGACTGCTTGTGTCACCGTGATGACAGTGATGACTGCTTGTGTCACCGTGATGACAGTGATGACTGCTTGTGTCACAGTGATGACTGCTTGTGTCACAGTGATGACTGCTTGTGTCACCGTGATGACAGTGATGACTGCTTGTGTCACAGTGATGACTGCTTGTGTCACAGCGATGACTGCTTGTGTCACAGTGATGACTGCTTGTGTCACAGTGATGACAGTGATGACTGCTTGTGTGACAGCGATGACTGCTTGTGTCACAGCGATGACTGCTTGTGTCACAGTGATGACAGTGATGACTGCTGCTTGTGTCACAGCGATGACAGTGATGACTGCTTGTGTCACAGCGATGACAGTGATGACTGCTTGTGTCACAGCGATGACAGTGATGACTGCTTGTGTTACAGCGATGACTGCTTGTGTCACAGCGATGACTGCTTGTGTCACAGCGATGACTGCTTGTGTCACAGTGATGACTGCTTGTGTCACCGCGATGACTGCTTGTGTCACAGCGATGACTGCTTGTGTCACAGTGATGACAGTGATGACTGCTTGTGTCACAGTGATGACTGCTTGTGTCACAGCGATGACTGCTTGTGTCACAGTGATGACAGTGATGACTGCTTGTGTCACAGTGATGACTGCTTGTGTCACAGTGATGACTGCTTGTGTCACAGCGATGACTGCTTGTGTCACAGTGATGACTGCTTGTGTCACAGTGATGATAGTGATGACTGCTTGTGTCACAGTGATGACTGCTTGTGTCACAGCGATGACTGCTTGTGTCTCTCAGTGATGACTGCTTGTGTCACAGTGATGACAGTGATGACTGCTTGTGTCACAGTGATGACAGTGATGACTGCTTGTGTCACAGCGATGACTGCTTGTGTCACAGCGATGACTGCTTGTGTCACAGTGATGACAGTGATGACTGCTTGTGTCACAGTGATGACTGCTTGTGTCACAGTGATGACAGTGATGACTGCTTGTGTTACAGTGATGACTGCTTGTGTCACAGCGATGACTGCTTGTGTCACCGTGATGACAGTGATGACTGCTTGTGTCACCGTGATGACAGTGATGACTGCTTGTGTCACAGTGATGACTGCTTGTGTCACAGTGATGACTGCTTGTGTCACCGTGATGACAGTGATGACTGCTTGTGTCACCGTAATGACAGTGATGACTGCTTGTGTCACAGTGATGACTGCTTGCGTCACAGTGATGACAGTGATGACTGCTTGTGTCACAGTGATGACTGCTTGTGTCACAGCGATGACTGCTTGTGTCACAGCGATGACTGCTTGTGTCACAGTGATGACAGTGATGACTGCTTGTGTCACAGCGATGACAGTGATGACTGCTTGTGTCACAGCGATGACAGTGATGACTGCTTGTGTTACAGCGATGACTGCTTGTGTCACAGCGATGACTGCTTGTGTCACAGCGATGACTGCTTGTGTCACAGTGATGACTGCTTGTGTCACCGCGATGACTGCTTGTGTCACAGCGATGACTGCTTGTGTCACAGTGATGACAGTGATGACTGCTTGTGTCACAGCGATGACTGCTTGTGTCACAGTGATGACTGCTTGTGTCACCGCGATGACTGCTTGTGTCACAGCGATGACTGCTTGTGTCACAGTGATGACAGTGATGACTGCTTGTGTCACAGTGATGACTGCTTGTGTCACAGCGATGACTGCTTGTGTCACAGTGATGACAGTGATGACTGCTTGTGTCACAGTGATGACTGCTTGTGTCACAGTGATGACTGCTTGTGTCACAGCGATGACTGCTTGTGTCACAGTGATGACTGCTTGTGTCACAGTGATGATAGTGATGACTGCTTGTGTCACAGTGATGACTGCTTGTGTCACAGCGATGACTGCTTGTGTCTCTTAGTGATGACTGCTTGTGTCACAGTGATGACAGTGATGACTGCTTGTGTCACAGTGATGACAGTGATGACTGCTTGTGTCACAGCGATGACTGCTTGTGTCACAGCGATGACTGCTTGTGTCACAGTGATGACAGTGATGACTGCTTGTGTCACAGTGATGACTGCTTGTGTCACAGTGATGACAGTGATGACTGCTTGTGTTACAGTGATGACTGCTTGTGTCACAGCGATGACTGCTTGTGTCACCGTGATGACAGTGGTGACTGCTTGTGTCACCGTGATGACAGTGATGACTGCTTGTGTCACAGTGATGACTGCTTGTGTCACAGTGATGTCTGCTTGTGTCACTGTGATGACAGTGATGACTGCTTGTGTCACAGTGATGACTGCTTGTGTCACAGCGATGACTGCTTGTGTCACAGTGATGACTGCTTGTGTCACAGTGATGACAGTGATGACTGCTTGTGTGACAGCGATGACTGCTTGTGTCACAGCGATGACTGCTTGTGTCACAGTGATGACAGTGATGACTGCTGCTTGTGTCACAGCGATGACAGTGATGACTGCTTGTGTCACAGCGATGACAGTGATGACTGCTTGTGTCACAGCGATGACAGTGATGACTGCTTGTGTCACAGCGATGACAGTGATGACTGCTTGTGTTACAGCGATGACTGCTTGTGTCACAGCGATGACTGCTTGTGTCACAGCGATGACTGCTTGTGTCACAGTGATGACTGCTTGTGTCACCGCGATGACTGCTTGTGTCACAGCGATGACTGCTTGTGTCACAGTGATGACAGTGATGACTGCTTGTGTCACAGTGATGACTGCTTGTGTCACAGCGATGACTGCTTGTGTCACAGTGATGACAGTGATGACTGCTTGTGTCACAGTGATGACTGCTTGTGTCACAGTGATGACTGCTTGTGTCACAGCGATGACTGCTTGTGTCACAGTGATGACTGCTTGTGTCACAGTGATGATAGTGATGACTGCTTGTGTCACAGTGATGACTGCTTGTGTCACAGCGATGACTGCTTGTGTCTCTCAGTGATGACTGCTTGTGTCACAGTGATGACAGTGATGACTGCTTGTGTCACAGTGATGACAGTGATGACTGCTTGTGTCACAGCGATGACTGCTTGTGTCACAGCGATGACTGCTTGTGTCACAGTGATGACAGTGATGACTGCTTGTGTCACAGTGATGACTGCTTGTGTCACAGTGATGACAGTGATGACTGCTTGTGTTACAGTGATGACTGCTTGTGTCACAGCGATGACTGCTTGTGTCACCGTGATGACAGTGATGACTGCTTGTGTCACCGTGATGACAGTGATGACTGCTTGTGTCACAGTGATGACTGCTTGTGTCACAGTGATGACTGCTTGTGTCACCGTGATGACAGTGATGACTGCTTGTGTCACCGTAATGACAGTGATGACTGCTTGTGTCACAGTGATGACTGCTTGCGTCACAGTGATGACAGTGATGACTGCTTTTGTCACAGTGATGACTGCTTGTGTCACAGCGATGACTGCTTGTGTCACAGCGATGACTGCTTGTGTCACAGTGATGACAGTGATGACTGCTGCTTGTGTCACAGCGATGACAGTGATGACTGCTTGTGTCACAGCGATGGCAGTGATGACTGCTTGTGTCACAGCGATGACAGTGATGACTGCTTGTGTTACAGCGATGACTGCTTGTGTCACAGCGATGACTGCTTGTGTCACAGCGATGACTGCTTGTGTCACAGTGATGACTGCTTGTGTCACCGCGATGACTGCTTGTGTCACAGCGATGACTGCTTGTGTCACAGTGATGACAGTGATGACTGCTTGTGTCACAGCGATGACTGCTTGTGTCACAGTGATGACTGCTTGTGTCACCGCGATGACTGCTTGTGTCACAGCGATGACTGCTTGTGTCACAGTGATGACAGTGATGACTGCTTGTGTCACAGTGATGACTGCTTGTGTCACAGCGATGACTGCTTGTGTCACAGTGATGACAGTGATGACTGCTTGTGTCACAGTGATGACTGCTTGTGTCACAGTGATGACTGCTTGTGTCACAGCGATGACTGCTTGTGTCACAGTGATGACTGCTTGTGTCACAGTGATGATAGTGATGACTGCTTGTGTCACAGTGATGACTGCTTGTGTCACAGCGATGACTGCTTGTGTCTCTTAGTGATGACTGCTTGTGTCACAGTGATGACAGTGATGACTGCTTGTGTCACAGTGATGACAGTGATGACTGCTTGTGTCACAGCGATGACTGCTTGTGTCACAGCGATGACTGCTTGTGTCACAGTGATGACAGTGATGACTGCTTGTGTCACAGTGATGACTGCTTGTGTCACAGTGATGACAGTGATGACTGCTTGTGTTACAGTGATGACTGCTTGTGTCACAGCGATGACTGCTTGTGTCACCGTGATGACAGTGGTGACTGCTTGTGTCACCGTGATGACAGTGATGACTGCTTGTGTCACAGTGATGACTGCTTGTGTCACAGTGATGACTGCTTGTGTCACCGTGATGACAGTGATGACTGCTTGTGTCACCGTAATGACAGTGATGACTGCTTGTGTCACAGTGATGACTGCTTGCGTCACAGTGATGACAGTGATGACTGCTTGTGTCACAGTGATGACTGCTTGTGTCACAGCGATGACTGCTTGTTTCACAGCGATGACTGCTTGTGTCACAGTGATGACAGTGATGACTGCTGCTTGTGTCACAGCGATGACAGTGATGACTGCTTGTGTCACAGCGATGACAGTGATGACTGCTTGTGTTACAGCGATGACTGCTTGTGTCACAGCGATGACTGCTTGTGTCACAGCGATGACTGCTTGTGTCACAGTGATGACTGCTTGTGTCACCGCGATGACTGCTTGTGTCACAGCGATGACTGCTTGTGTCACAGTGATGACAGTGATGACTGCTTGTGTCACAGTGATGACTGCTTGTGTCACAGCGATGACTGCTTGTGTCACAGTGATGACTGCTTGTGTCACAGCGATGACTGCTTGTGTCACAGTGATGACTGCTTGTGTCACAGTGATGACAGTGATGACTGCTTGTGTCACAGTGATGACTGCTTGTGTCACAGTGATGACAGTGATGACTGCTTGTGTCACAGTGATGACTGCTTGTGTCACAGTGATGACTGCTTGTGTCACAGTGATGACTGCTTGTGTCACAGTGATGATAGTGATGACTGCTTGTGTCACAGTGATGACTGCTTGTGTCACAGCGATGACTGCTTGTGTCTCTCAGTGATGACTGCTTGTGTCACAGTGATGACAGTGATGACTGCTTGTGTCACCGTGATGACAGTGATGACTGCTTGTGTCACCGTAATGACAGTGATGACTGCTTGTGTCACAGTGATGACTGCTTGCGTCACAGCGATGACAGTGATGACTGCTTGTGTCAGAGTGATGACTGCTTGTGTCACAGCGATGACTGCTTGTGTCACAGCGATGACTGCTTGTGTCACAGTGATGACAGTGATGACTGCTGCTTGTGTCACAGCGATGACAGTGATGACTGCTTGTGTCACAGCGATGACAGTGATGACTGCTTGTGTCACAGCGATGACAGTGATGACTGCTTGTGTTACAGCGATGACTGCTTGTGTCACAGCGATGACTGCTTGTGTCACAGCGATGACTGCTTGTGTCACAGTGATGACTGCTTGTGTCACCGCGATGACTGCTTGTGTCACAGCGATGACTGCTTGTGTCACAGTGATGACAGTGATGACTGCTTGTGTCACAGTGATGACTGCTTGTGTCACAGCGATGACTGCTTGTGTCACAGTGATGACTGCTTGTGTCACAGCGATGACTGCTTGTGTCACAGTGATGACTGCTTGTGTCACAGTGATGACAGTGATGACTGCTTGTGTCACAGTGATGACTGCTTGTGTCACAGTGATGACAGTGATGACTGCTTGTGTCACAGTGATGACTGCTTGTGTCACAGCGATGACTGCTTGTGTCACAGTGATGACTGCTTGTGTCACAGTGATGATAGTGATGACTGCTTGTGTCACAGTGATGACTGCTTGTGTCACAGCGATGACTGCTTGTGTCTCTCAGTGATGACTGCTTGTGTCACAGTGATGACAGTGATGACTGCTTGTGTCACAGTGATGACAGTGATGACTGCTTGTGTCACCGTAATGACAGTGATGACTGCTTGTGTCACAGTGATGACTGCTTGTGTCACAGTGATGACAGTGATGACTGCTTGTGTCACAGTGATGACTGCTTGTGTCACAGCGATGACTGCTTGTGTCACAGCGATGACTGCTTGTGTCACAGTGATGACAGTGATGACTGCTGCTTGTGTCACAGCGATGACAGTGATGACTGCTTGTGTCACAGCGATGACAGTGATGACTGCTTGTGTCACAGCGATGACAGTGATGACTGCTTGTGTTACAGCGATGACTGCTTGTGTCACAGCGATGACTGCTTGTGTCACAGCGATGACTGCTTGTGTCACAGTGATGACTGCTTGTGTCACCGCGATGACTGCTTGTGTCACAGCGATGACTGCTTGTGTCACAGTGATGACAGTGATGACTGCTTGTGTCACAGTGATGACTGCTTGTGTCACAGCGATGACTGCTTGTGTCACAGTGATGACTGCTTGTGTCACAGCGATGACTGCTTGTGTCACAGTGATGACTGCTTGTGTCACAGTGATGACAGTGATGACTGCTTGTGTCACAGTGATGACTGCTTGTGTCACAGTGATGACAGTGATGACTGCTTGTGTCACAGTGATGACTGCTTGTGTCACAGCGATGACTGCTTGTGTCACAGTGATGATAGTGATGACTGCTTGTGTCACAGTGATGACTGCTTGTGTCACAGCGATGACTGCTTGTGTCTCTCAGTGATGACTGCTTGTGTCACAGTGATGACAGTGATGACTGCTTGTGTCACAGCGATGACTGCTTGTGTCACAGCGATGACTGCTTGTGTCACAGTGATGACTGCTTGTGTTACAGTGATGACTGCTTGTGTCACAGCGATGACTGCTTGTGTCACCGTGATGACAGTGATGACTGCTTGTGTCACCGTGATGACAGTGATGACTGCTTGTGTCACAGTGATGACTGCTTGTGTCACAGTGATGACTGCTTGTGTCACCGTGATGACAGTGATGACTGCTTGTGTCAGAGTGATGACAGTGATGACTGCTTGTGTCACAGTGATGACTGCTTGTGTCACAGTGATGACTGCTTGTGTCACCGTGATGACAGTGATGACTGCTTGTGTCGCAGTGATGACTGCTTGTGTCACAGTGATGACAGTGATGACTGCTTGTGTCACAGTGATGACTGCTTGTGTCACAGCGATGACTGCTTGTGTCACAGCGATGACTGCTTGTGTCACAGTGATGACAGTGATGACTGCTGCTTGTGTCACAGCGATGACAGTGATGACTGCTTGTGTCACAGCGATGACAGTGATGACTGCTTGTGTCACAGCGATGACAGTGATGACTGCTTGTGTTACAGCGATGACTGCTTGTGTCACAGCGATGACTGCTTGTGTCACAGCGATGACTGCTTGTGTCACAGTGATGACTGCTTGTGTCACCGCGATGACTGCTTGTGTCACAGCGATGACTGCTTGTGTCACAGTGATGACAGTGATGACTGCTTGTGTCACAGTGATGACTGCTTGTGTCACAGTGATGACTGCTTGTGTCACAACGATGACTGCTTGTGTCACAGTGATGACTGCTTGTGTCACAGCGATGACTGCTTGTGTCACAGTGATGACTGCTTGTGTTACAGCGATGACTGCTTGTGTCACAGTGATGACTGCTTGTGTCACAGTGATGACAGTGATGACTGCTTGTGTCACAGTGATGTCTGCTTGTGTCACAGTGATGACTGCTTGTGTCACAGCGATGACAGTGATGACTGCTTGTGTCTCAGTGATGACTGCTTGTGTCACCGTGATGACTGCTTGTGTCACAGTGATGACAGTGATGACTGCTTGTGTCACAGCGATGACTGCTTGTGTCACAGCGATGACTGCTTGTGTCACAGTGATGACTGCTTGTGTCACAGTGATGACAGTGATGACTGCTTGTGTCACAGTGATGACTGCTTGTGTCACAGTGATGACTGCTTGTGTTACAGTGATGACTGCTTGTGTCACAGCGATGACTGCTTGTGTCACCGTGATGACAGTGATGACTGCTTGTGTCACCGTGATGACAGTGATGACTGCTTGTGTCACAGTGATGACTGCTTGTGTCACAGTGATGACTGCTTGTGTCACCGTGATGACAGTGATGACTGCTTGTGTCACAGTGATGACAGTGATGACTGCTTGTGTCACAGTGATGACTGCTTGTGTCACAGTGATGACTGCTTGTGTCACCGTGATGACAGTGATGACTGCTTGTGTCACAGTGATGACTGCTTGTGTCACAGTGATGACAGTGATGACTGCTTGTGTCACAGTGATGACTGCTTGTGTCACAGCGATGACTGCTTGTGTCACAGCGATGACTGCTTGTGTCACAGTGATGACAGTGATGACTGCTGCTTGTGTCACAGCGATGACAGTGATGACTGCTTGTGTCACAGCGATGACAGTGATGACTGCTTGTGTCACAGCGATGACAGTGATGACTGCTTGTGTTACATCGATGACTGCTTGTGTCACAGCGATGACTGCTTGTGTCACAGCGATGACTGCTTGTGTCACAGTGATGACTGCTTGTGTCACCGCGATGACTGCTTGTGTCACAGCGATGACTGCTTGTGTCACAGTGATGACAGTGATGACTGCTTGTGTCACAGTGATGACTGCTTGTGTCACAGTGATGACTGCTTGTGTCACAACGATGACTGCTTGTGTCACAGTGATGACTGCTTGTGTTACAGCGATGACTGCTTGTGTCACAGTGATGACTGCTTGTGTCACAGTGATGACAGTGATGACTGCTTGTGTCACAGTGATGACTGCTTGTGTCACAGTGATGACTGCTTGTGTCACAGCGATGACAGTGATGACTGCTTGTGTCTCAGTGATGACTGCTTGTGTCACCGTGATGACTGCTTGTGTCACAGTGATGACTGCTTGTGTCACCGTGATGACTGCTTGTGTCACCGTTAGCTCTTGGTGTCTGTCCAACATCTTGGCTAGTACTCAGTATTTTATTTACCCTGCAAAACTGTATCTGTGTTGAGATTCACTCCTCTCTGCTTACCGAGCCCTTGTCAGAGGGAAGGGGGGAGGGAGAGAGAGAGAGAGAGAGAGAGAGAGAGGGAGGGAGGGAGGGAGGGAGGGAGGGAGGGAGGGAGGGAGGGAGGGAGGGAGGGAGGGAGGGAGGGAGGGAGGGAGGGAGGGAGGGAGGGAGAGAGAGAGAGAGAGAGGAGAGGGAGGGAGGGAGGGAGGGAGGGAGGGAGGGAGGGAGGGGAGGGAGGGAGGGAGGGAGGGAGGGAGGAGGGAGGGAGGGAGGGAGGGAGGGAGGGAGGGAGGAGGGAGGGAGGGAGGGAGAGAGAGAGAGAGAGAGAGAGGGAGAACCATGTTTAGACCTGTTGGTCTTGGGTAATCATCAGCATTGGGTACATTGCTATTTGGGAAGCCATTTTAACAACTGTGACCAACGTCTTGAACTAATCCCGATGTCAACAGGCTCCTGCGTTACCACAGAAGAATGGAAAGACATCATGATGACTAACAACTGAAAGTAGGAGATGTCCTCACACATGACTAACCTTGACTGAGACCTGAAGAATTGTGTTGGGTCTGAACCAGCCAGTCACTCTTCCAAAAAGCCTTGGTGTCCTGTAACACGGTACAAGAAGACTGAATCTGTCATTTCAGCAGGCTCTTTCTGCATGCAGCTGGATAATCTGCTAGCAATGTGATCCTCGACAAGGAATCTGGAGTCACTGACAAGCTGGAAACGTTCCATGTTGCAACACCCAGTCACTCACTGCCGTACCAGGCACGCTCACCATGGGCACGCTCACCATGGACATTCCTGTAGTACAGGCACAAGCTGCCTCTAGTACAATAGTTGTCCTGGAAAAGGACGCCAATCCCTCTGCCTCTAGTACAATAGTTGTCCTGGAAAAGGACGTCAATCCCTCTGCCTCTAGAACAATAGTTGTCCTGGAAAAGGACGTCAATCCCTCTACCTCTAGTACAATAGTTGTCCTGGAAAAGGACGTCAATCCCTCTGCCTCTAGTACAATAGTTGTCCTGGAAAAGGACGCCAATCCCTCTGCCTCTAGTACAATAGTTGTCCTGGAAAAGGACGCCAATCCCTCTGCCTCTAGAACAATAGTTGTCCTGGAAAAGGACGTCAATCCCTCTACCTCTAGTACAATAGTTGTCCTGGAAAAGGACGTCAATCCCCCTGCCTCTAGTACAATAGTTGTCCTGGAAAAGGACGTCAATCCCCCTGCCTCTAGTACAATAGTTGTCCTGGAAAAGGACGTCAATCCCCTGCCTCTAGTACAATAGTTGTCCTGGAAAAGGACGCCAATCCCCTGCCTCTAGTACAATAGTTGTCCTGGAAAAGGACGCCAATCCCCCTGCCTCTAGTACAATAGTTGTCCTGGAAAAGGACGCCAATCCCCCTGCCTCTAGTACAATAGTTGTCCTGGAAAAGGACGCCAATCCCCCTGCCTCTAGTACAATAGTTGTCCTGGAAAAGGGCGCCAATCCCTCTGCCTCTAGTACAATAGTTGTCCTGGAAAAGGACGCCAATCCCTCTGCCTCTAGTACAATAGTTGTCCTGGAAAAGGACGCCAATCCCTCTGCCTCTAGTACAATAGTTGTCCTGGAAAAGGACGCCAATCCCCCTGCCTCTAGTACAATAGTTGTCCTGGAAAAGGACGCCAATCCCCCTGCCTCTAGTACAATAGTTGTCCTGGAAAAGGACGTCAATCCCTCTGCCTCTAGAACAATAGTTGTCCTGGAAAAGGACGCCAATCCCCCTGCCTCTTACCTCCATTTAAGTCTGTGTTTCATCTTCTCGATAGTCATTCATTCAGCCAGTCAGCCAGTCATTCAGCCAGTATAGGTCTGTAGTGATGTTGCTGGAGTCCTAGTGAATGACTTATAGGTCCATAGTGATGTTGCTATAACTTATAGGTCTGTAGTGATGTTGCTATGACTTATAAGTCCATAGTGATGTTGCTATAACTTATAGGTCTGTAGTGATGTTGCTATAACTTATAGGTCCATAGTGATGTTGCTATAACTTATAGGTCTGTAGTGATGTTGCTATAACTTATAGGTCCATAGTGATGTTGCTATAACTTATAGGTCTGTAGTGATGTTGCTATAACTTATAGGTCTGTAGTGATGTTGCTATGACTTATAAGTCCATAGTGATGTTGCTAGAGTCCTAGTGAATGACTTATAGGTCCATAGTGATGTTGCTATGACTTATAGGTCCATAGTGATGTTGCTATAACTTATAGGTCTGTAGTGATGTTGCTATAACTTATAGGTCTGTAGTGATGTTGCTATAACTTATAGGTCCATAGTGATGTTGCTATAACTAGGTCTGTAGTGATGTTGCTATAACTTATAGGTCCATAGTGATGTTGCTATAACTTATAGGTCTGTAGTGATGTTGCTATAACTTATAGGTCCATAGTGATGTTGCTATAACTTATAGGTCTGTAGTGATGTTGCTATAACTTATAGGTCTGTAGTGATGTTGCTATGACTTATAAGTCCATAGTGATGTTGCTAGAGTCCTAGTGAATGACTTATAGGTCCATAGTGATGTTGCTATGACTTATAGGTCCATAGTGATGTTGCTATAACTTATAGGTCTGTAGTGATGTTGCTATAACTTATAGGTCTGTAGTGATGTTGCTATAACTTATAGGTCCATAGTGATGTTGCTATAACTTATAGGTCTGTAGTGATGCTATAACTTATAGGTCCATAGTGATGTTGCTATAACTGGTCTGTAGTGAGTTGCTATAACTGATCCATGTGATGTTGCTAACTTATAGGTCTGTAGTGATGTTGCTATAACTTATAGGTCTGTAGTGATGTTGCTATAACTTATAGGTCTGTAGTGATGTTGCTATAACTTATAGGTCCATAGTGATGTTGCTATAACTTATAGGTCTGTAGTGATGTTGCTATAACTTATAGGTCCATAGTGATGTTGCTATAACTTATAGGTCCATAGTGATGTTGCTATAACTTATAGGTCCATAGTGATGTTGCTATAACTTATAGGTCTGTAGTGATGTTGCTATAACTTATAGGTCCATAGTGATGTTGCTATAACTTATAGGTCTGTAGTGATGTTGCTGTGACTTATAGGTCTGTAGTGATGTTACTATGACTTATAGGTCCATAGTGATGTTGCTATAAGTTATAGGTCCATAGTGATGTTGCTATAACTTATAGGTCCATAGTGATGTTGCTATGACTTATAGGTCCATAGTGATGTTGCTATAACTTATAGGTCCATAGTGATGTTGCTATGACTTATAGGTCCATAGTGATGTTGCTATGACTTATAGGTCTGTAGTGATGTTGCTGTGACTTATAGGTCCATAGTGATGTTGCTATAACTTATAGGTCTGTAGTGATGTTGCTATAACTTATAGGTCCATAGTGATGTTGCTATGACTTATAGGTCCATAGTGATGTTGCTATGACTTATATGTCCGTAGTGATGCTGATAACTTCCTAGTGACTGACTTAGTGATGTTGCTATGACTTACAGTTCTCCACTTGCAGAAAGTTACCACAGACATGCCAAGTTACATCTTGATGACAAGAAAATAGCAAATATATAAATTGATTCATATTTTCCATAATTAGATTCCTCTACTCACATTTACAATGTGAACCACAGTGCAGTCTGCCCAGGCAGTGCAACACACAACAGCGCAACAACACAACACAGTCAAGTGCCCAGGCAGCAGCAACACAAATAAACGGGACCTGCGAGCTGCCACGCATCAGGACGTGTCAGCTACCACAACATCTGCTGTATTTCATAGAGGAATTGTGGACAAGGCAGGGTTTTATTTCTAACTTATTTTTTGTCTTGCCTCAAGACAACACTGTTTAGGCCTGTGGAGCTTTCGTGTAGCTTTCATTTCAAAAGCTTCTCCAGCAGCATGGGCCCTTCAGAGATGTCCAAACTGTGCTTTGATACAGCTGGTCGTGAGGGTCGGTCTTTGATATAAGACCTGCCTACAGAGTTGTTAGAGTGGTTAGCATCCAGAAGGCTGACTGATGGGGTGTCATTAAGGAACCCTCCTGTAGAGACTTAAAGCTTCACTGCTGTTATCATTTAGTTCTGCAATGGTATATTTTCAATGACTAAAACCACTGGGAGGCTTGTCCCTGTATGATCTCTCCTGTCCTGTCCTGCAGTGGCCCTGTCCTGCAGTGTCCCTGTCCTGCAGTGTCCCTGTCCTGTCCTGCAGTGTCCCTGTCCTGCAGTGTCCCTGTCCTCCATTGTCCCAGTCCTGTCCTGCAGTATCCCTTTCCTGTCCTGCAGTGTCCCTTTCCTGTCCTGCAGTGTCCCTGTCCTGCAGTGTCCCTGTCCTGCCCTGCAGTGTCCCTGTCCTGCAGTATCTCTGTCCTGCAGTGTCCCTGTCCTGCAGTGTCCCTGTCCTGCAGTGTCCCTGTCCTGCAGTATCTCTGTCCTGCAGTGTCCCTGTCCTGCAGTGTCCCTGTCCTGCAGTATCTCTGTCCCTGTATGATCTCTCCTGTCCTGTCCTGCAGTGTCCCTGTCCTGCAGTGTCCCTGTCCTGCAGTGTCCCTGTCCTGCAGTGTCCCTGTCCTGTCCTGTAGTGTCCCTCTCCTTGTCCTGTACTACACTGGGACACTGCAGAACAAGGATAGTGGTTGAGGGTTTGGTGTATAGAGCAACAAGAGAGACTTATCTCATTGATATCCCCTAGGAAATAGACTGTTATCTCATTGATATCCCCTAGGAAATAGACTGTTATCTCATTGATATCCCCTAGGAAATAGACTGTTATCTCATTGATATCCCCTAGGAAATAGACTGTTATCTCAATCCCCTAGAAATAGACTGTTATCTCATTGATATCCCTAGGAAATAGACTGTTATCTCATTGATATCCCCTAGGAAATAGACTGTTATCTCATTGATATCCCCTAGGAAATAGACTGTTATCTCATTGATATCCCCTAGGAAATAGACTGTTATCTCATTGATATCCCCTAGGAAATAGACTGTTATCTCATTGATATCCCCTAGGAAATAGACTGTTATCTCATTGATATCCCCTAGGAAATAGACTGTTATCTCATTGATATCCCCTAGGAAATAGACTGTTATCTCATTGATATCCCCTAGGAAATAGACTGTTATCTCATTTATATCCCCTAGGAAATAGACTGTTATCTCATTGATATCCCCTAGGAAATAGACTGTTATCTCATTTATATCCCTAGGAAATAGACTGTTATCTCATTGATATCCCTAGGAAATAGACTGTTATCTCATTGACATCCCCTAGGAAATAGACTGTTATCTCATTGATATCCCCTAGGAAATAGACTGTTATCTCATTGATATCCCCTAGGAAATAGACTGTTATCTCATTGATATCCCCTAGGAAATAGACTGTTATCTCATTGATATCCCTAGGAAATAGACTTATCTCATTGTTATCTCATTGATATCCCTAGGAAATAGACTGTTATCTCATTGATATCCCTAGGAAATAGACTGTTATCTCATTGATATCCCTAGGAAATAGACTGTTATCTCATTGATATCCCCTAGGAAATAGACTGTTATCTCATTGATATCCCCTAGGAAATAGACTGTTATCTCATTGATATCCCCTAGGAAATAGACTGTTATCTCATTGATATCCCCTAGGAAATAGACTGTTATCTCATTTATATCCCCTAGGAAATAGACTGTTATCTCATTGATATCCCCTAGGAAATAGACTGTTATCTCATTGATATCCCCTAGGAAATAGACTGTTATCTCATTTATATCCCTAGGAAATAGACTGTTATCTCATTGATATCCCCTGTTATCTCATTGATATCCCCTAGGAAATAGACTGTTATCTCATTGATATCCCTAGGAAATAGACTGTTATCTCATTGATATCCCCTAGGAAATAGACTGTTATCTCATTGATATCCCCTAGGAAATAGACTGTTATCTCATTGATATCCCCTAGGAAATAGACTGTTATCTCATTGATATCCCCTAGGAAATAGACTGTTATCTCATTGATATCCCCTAGGAAATAGACTGTTATCTCATTGATATCCCCTAGGAAATAGACTGTTATCTCATTGATATCCCCTAGGAAATAGACTGTTATCTCATTGATATCCCCTAGGAAATAGACTGTTATCTCATTGAAATATCCCCCTAGGAAATAGACTGTTATCTCATTGATATCCCTAGGAAATAGACTGTTATCTCATTGATATCCCTAGGAAATAGACTGTTATCTCATTGATATCCCCTAGGAAATAGACTGTTATCTCATTGATATCCCCTAGGAAATAGACTGTTATCTCATTGATATCCCCTAGGAAATAGACTGTTATCTCATTGATATCCCCTAGGAAATAGACTGTTATCTCATTGATATCCCCTAGGAAATAGACTGTTATCTCATTGATATCCCCTGTTATCTCATTTATATCCCCTAGGAAATAGACTGTTATCTCATTGATATCCCCTAGGAAATAGACTGTTATCTCATTTATATCCCTAGGAAATAGACTGTTATCTCATTGATATCCCCTAGGAAATAGACTGTTATCTCATTGATATCCCTAGGAAATAGACTGTTATCTCATTGATATCCCTAGGAAATAGACTGTTATCTCATTGATATCCCCTAGGAAATAGACTGTTATCTCATTTATATCCCCTAGGAAATAGACTGTTATCTCATTTTTATCCCTAGGAAATAGACTGTTATCTCATTCCCCTAGGAAATAGACTGTTATCTCATGATATCCCCTAGATATCCCTAGAAATAGACTGTTATCTCATTGATATCCCTAGGAAATAGACTGTTATCTCATTGATATCCCCTAGGAAATAGACTGTTATCTCATTGATATCCCCTATCTCATTGATATCCCCTAAATAGACTGTTATCTCATTGATATCCCCTAGGAAATAGACTGTTATCTCATTGATATCCCTAGGAAATAGACTGTTATCTCATTGATATCCCCTAGGAAATAGACTGTTATCTCATTGATATCCCCTAGGAAATAGACTGTTATCTTGATATCCCCTATTGTTATCTCATCCCCTAGGAAATAGACTGTTATCTCATTGATATCCCCTAGGAAATAGACTGTTATCTCATTGATATCCCCTAGGAAATAGACTGTTATCTCATTGATATCCCTAGGAAATAGACTGTTATCTCATTGATATCCCCTAGGAAATAGACTGTTATCTCATTGATATCCCCTAGGAAATAGACTGGATATCCCCTATAGACTGTTATCTCATTGATATCCCCTAGGAAATAGACTGTTATCTCATTGATATCCCTAGGAAATAGACTGTTATCTCATTGATATCCCCTAGGAAATAGACTGTTATCTCATTGATATCCCCTAGGAAATAGACTGTTATCTCATTGATATCCCCTAGGAAATAGACTGTTATCTCATTGATATCCCCTAGGAAATAGACTGTTATCTCATTGATATCCCCTAGGAAATAGACTGTTATCTCATTGATATCCCTAGGAAATAGACTGTTATCTCATTGATATCCCCTAGGAAATAGACTGTTATCTCATTGATATCCCCTAGGAAATAGACTGTTATCTCATTTATATCCCCTAGGAAATAGACTGTTATCTCATTGATATCCCCTAGGAAATAGACTGTTATCTCATTGATATCCCCTAGGAAATAGACTGTTATCTCATTGAAATATTATCCCCCTAGGAAATAGACTGTTATCTCATTGATATCCCCTAGGAAATAGACTGTTATCTCATTTATATCCCCTAGGAAATAGACTGTTATCTCATTGATATCCCCTAGGAAATAGACTGTTATCTCATTGATATCCCCTAGGAAATAGACTGTTATCTCATTGATATCCCCTAGGAAATAGACTGTTATCTCATTGAAATATCCCCCTAGGAAATAGACTGTTATCTCATTGATATCCCCTAGAAATAGACTGTTATCTCATTGATATCCCTAGGAAATAGACTGTTATCTCATTGATATCCCTAGGAAATAGACTGTTATCTCATTGATATCCCCTAGGAAATAGACTGTTATCTCATTGATATCCCCTAGGAAATAGACTGTTATCTCATTGATATCCCCTAGGAAATAGACTGTTATCTCATTGATATCCCTAGAAATAGACTGTTATCTCATTGATATCCCCTAGGAAATAGACTGTTATCTCATTGATATCCCCTAGGAAATAGACTGTTATCTCATTGATATCCCCTAGGAAATAGACTGTTATCTCATTGATATCCCTAGGAAATAGACTGTTATCTCATTGATATCCCCTAGGAAATAGACTGTTATCTCATTGATATCCCCTAGGAAATAGACTGTTATCTCATTGATATCCCCTAGGAAATAGACTGTTATCTCATTGATATCCCCTAGGAAATAGACTGTTATCTCATTGATATCCCCTAGGAAATAGACTGTTATCTCATTGATATCCCTAGGAAATAGACTGTTATCTCATTGATATCCCCTAGGAAATAGACTGTTATCTCATTGATATCCCCTAGGAAATAGACTGTTATCTCATTGATATCCCCTAGGAAATAGACTGTTATCTCATTGATATCCCCTAGGAAATAGACTGTTATCTCATTGATATCCCCTAGGAAATAGACTGTTATCTCATTTATATCCCCTAGGAAATAGACTGTTATCTCATTGATATCCCTAGGAAATAGACTGTTATCTCATTTATATCCCCTAGGAAATAGACTGTTATCTCATTGATATCCCCTAGGAAATAGACTGTTATCTCATTGATATCCCCTAGGAAATAGACTGTTATCTCATTTATATCCCCTAGGAAATAGACTGTTATCTCATTGATATCCCCTAGGATAAATACGGCTGCTAGAATCCTGACTAGAACCAAAAAATTTGATCATATTACTCCAGTGCTAGCCTCTCTACACTGGCTTCCTGTCAAAGCAAGGGCTGATTTCAAGGTTTTACTGCTAACCTACAAAGCATTACATGGGCTTGCTCCTACCTACCTCTCTGATTTGGTCCTGCCGTACATACCTATACGTACGCTACGGTCACAAGACGCAGGCCTCCTAATTGTCCCTAGAATTTCTAAGCAAACAGCTGGAGGCAGGGCTTTCTCCTATAGAGCTCCATTTTTATGGAACGGTCTGCCTACCCATGTCAGAGACGCAAACTCGGTCTCAACCTTTAAGTCTTTACTGAAGACTCATCTCTTCAGTGGGTCATATGATTGAGTGTAGTCTGGCCCAGGAGTGGGAAGGTGAACGGAAAGGCTCTGGAGCAACGAACCGCCCTTGCTGTCTCTGCCTGGCCGGTTCCCCTTTTTCCACTGGGATTCTCTGCCTCTAACCCTGTTACGGGGCTGAGTCACTGGCTTGCTGGGGCTCTCTCGTGCCGTCCCTGGGGGGTGCGTCACCTGGGTGGGTTGATTCACTGTTGTGGTCGGCCTGTCTGGGTTTCCCCCCTTTGGGTTGTACCGTGTCGGAGATCTTTGTGGGCTATACTCGGCCTTGTCTCAGGATGGTAAGTTGGTGGTTGTAGATTTCCCTCTAGTGGTGTGGGGGCTGTGCTTTGGCAAAGTGGGTGGGGTTATATCCTTCCTGTTTGGCCCTGTCCGGGGTGTCCTCGGATGGGGCCACAGTGTCTCCTGACCCCTCCTGTCTCAGCCTCCAGTATTTATGCTGCAGTAGTTTATGTGTCAGGGGGCTAGGGTCAGTTTGTTTATCTGGAGTACTTCTCCTGTCCTATTCGGTGTCCTGTGTAAATCTAAGTGTGCGTTCTCTAATTCTCTCCTTCTCTCCTTCTTTCTCTCTCTCGGAGGACCTGAGCCCTAGAACCATGCCCCAGGACTACCTGACATGATGACTCCTTGCTGTCCCCAGTCCACCTGGCCATGCTGCTGCTCCAGTTTCAACTGGCCTGGGCCCTAGGACCATGTCCCAGGACTACCTGACATGAGGACTCCTTGCTGTCCCCAGTCCACCTGGCCATGCTCCTGCTCCAGTTTCAACTGTTCTGCCTTACTATTATTCAACCATGCTGGTCATTTATGAACATTTGAACATCTTGGCCACGTTCTGTTATAATCTCCACCCGGCACAGCCAGAAGAGGACTGGCCACCCCACATATGCTCTCTCTAATTCTCTCTTTCTTTCTCTCTCTCGGAGGACCTGAGCCCTAGGACCGTGCCCCAGGACTACCTGACATGATGGCTCCTTGCTGTCCCCAGTCCACCTGACTGTGCTGCTGCTCCAGTTTCAACTGTTCTGCCTTATTATTATTTGACCATGCTGGTCATTTATGAACATTTGAACATCTTGGTCATTTTCTGTTATAATCTCTACCCGGCACAGCCAGAAGAGGACTGGCCACCCCACATAGCCCGGTTCCTCTCTAGGTTTCTTCCTAGGTTTTGGCCTTTCTAGGGAGTTTTTCCTAGCCACCGTGCTTTTACACCTGCATTGTTTGCTGTTTGGGGTTTTAGGCTGGGTTTCTGTACAGCACTTTGAGATATCAGCTGATGTACGAAGGGCTATATAAATAAATTTGATTTGATTTGATTTGATTTGATTTGAAATAGACTGTTATCTCATTTTTATCCCCTAGGAAATAGACTGTTATCTCATTGATATCCCCTAGGAAATAGACTGTTATCTCATTGATATCCCCTAGGAAATAGACTGTTATCTCATTGATATCCCCTAGGAAATAGACTGTTATCTCATTGACATCCCTTAGGAAATAGACTGTTATCTCATTGATATCCCCTAGGAAATAGACTGTTATCTCATTGATATCCCCTAGGAAATAGACTGTTATCTCATTGATATCCTCCTAGGAAATAGACTGTTATCTCATTGATATCCCCTAGGAAATAGACTGTTATCTCATTGACATCCCCTAGGAAATAGACTGTTATCTCATTGATATCCCCTAGGAAATAGACTGTTATCTCATTTATATCCCCTAGGAAATAGACTGTTATCTCATTGATATCCCCTAGGAAATAGACTGTTATCTCATTTATATCCCCTAGGAAATAGACTGTTATCTCATTGATATCCCCTAGGAAATAGACTGTTATCTCATTGACATCCCCTAGGAAATAGACTGTTATCTCATTTATATCCCCTAGGAAATAGACTGTTATCTCATTGATATCCCCTAGGAAATAGACTGTTATCTCATTGATATCCCCTAGGAAATAGACTGTTATCTCATTTATATCCCCTAGGAAAGAGACTGTTATCTCATTGATATCCCCTAGGAAATAGACTGTTATCTCATTGATATCCCCTAGGAAATAGACTGTTATCTCATTTATATCCCCTAGGAAATAGACTGTTATCTCATTGATATCCCCTAGGAAATAGACTGTTATCTCATTTATATCCCCTAGGAAATAGACTGTTATCTCATTGATATCCCCTAGGAAATAGACTGTTATCTCATTGATATCCCCTAGGAAATAGACTGTTATCTCATTTATATCCCCTAGGAAATAGACTGTTATCTCATTGATATCCCCTAGGAAATAGACTGTTATCTCATTTTTATCCCCTAGGAAATAGACTGTTATCTCATTGATATCCCTAGGAAATAGACTGTTATCTCATTGATATCCCTAGGAAATAGACTGTTATCTCATTGATATCCCCTAGGAAATAGACTGTTATCTCATTGACATCCCTTAGGAAATAGACTGTTATCTCATTGATATCCCCTAGGAAATAGACTGTTATCTCATTGATATCCCCTAGGAAATAGACTGTTATCTCATTGATATCCTCCTAGGAAATAGACTGTTATCTCATTGATATCCCCTAGGAAATAGACTGTTATCTCATTGACATCCCCTAGGAAATAGACTGTTATCTCATTGATATCCCCTAGGAAATAGACTGTTATCTCATTTATATCCCCTAGGAAATAGACTGTTATCTCATTGATATCCCCTAGGAAATAGACTGTTATCTCATTTATATCCCCTAGGAAATAGACTGTTATCTCATTGACATCCCCTAGGAAATAGACTGTTATCTCATTGATATCCCCTAGGAAATAGACTGTTATCTCATTGATATCCCCTAGGAAATAGACTGTTATCTCATTGATATCCCCTAGGAAATAGACTGTTATCTCATTGATATCCCCTAGGAAATAGACTGTTATCTCATTGATATCCCCTAGGAAATAGACTGTTATCTCATTGATATCCTCCTAGGAAATTAAATAAAGGAATTGTAAGTCGCTCTGGATAAGAGCGTCTGCTAAATGACTTAAATGTAAATGTAAATCTTAAAAATAAAAATAAACATTTTCATATACAGGTATCTAAAAATAAAAAGAATAACTTTCTTTGTCATAAGTTCATAAAACCCATTTAAATGATAGTACAGGTCTACTGTAGGTCCTCTGTCTGACAGCTGCCAGTATGTCATATCCTCACCACCTGTTGATTAATGGCACGTCACCTCAAGCATCATGCCGTCATGACAGAGAGCTCAGAGCAGCGTATTTACTCATCACCAAAGAGCCTGTACTCTGTGGGTCATGTTACCATGCCGACCGGGTGCCAGGTTGCCACGACAATGTTCCCATCTCTTTTATGACATCAACAGGTACCCGGGACTATTCCTGTTCAGCCCTGAGTCACTGTGTGTCCTGCGACATTCAGATCAGATCTATTCCTGTTCAGCCCCTGAGTCACCTTTGATTTTTCCTTGATCGGAAGTTCAGGAGGTCAGAAACATAATCAAAAATAATTTGTAGACGGCATATTGACCACAGGAAGCCCAAACAGATGTAACATTTGACTTAAACAACCATTTCAAACCTTGATCAGATATATTTCTGTATTACGTGAGGAAATATTTAAAAATCACATGGAGCTTATTTGTTATTTATTTGTTATTTATTTTCTGGCCTTTTACAATATTTTATGTGTAAAAATTATGCATTTTTTAATTTGGGGGTTAAATAAAATCAATTGTTATAAGAGGTCACCCAATCAAACCATCTCTACAAACCACAGAAAGACCTAGTTTGAGAAAGATGTCCCAGTGCAGGAATTGGCACTACAGCAGTGGTATCCAGTTTTATGATGAAAGGGCTTTGCTTGTGATGAGTGTAGGCTTTAGTAGCAGCAAACCTGATTCAAACCTGATGGAACTCATCCACCAATTATGGTCTTTAATCAATTCTTAATGAGTTGAATCAGGTGTGTTTCTGCTTTGGCTGGAGCAAAAGCCTGCACCCACTACTGTCAGCCTAGCAGCCCTACTACACCAGCTATGATGACCCAACCCTGTCCTGTAGCGTGAAGGCTATAGACTCCCACTAACCATGTCCTGTAGCGTGAAGGGCTATAGACTCCCTCTAACCGTGTCCTGTAGCGTGAAGGGCTATAGACTCCCTCTAACCATGTCCTGTAGCGTGAAGGGCTGTAGACTCCCTCTAACCATGTCCTGTAGCATGAAGGGCTGTAGACTCCCTCTAACCATGTCCTGTAGCGTGAAGGGCTATACACTCCCTCTAACCGTGTCCTGTAGCGTGAAGGGCTGTACTCCTGTAGCGTGAAGGCTATAGACTCCCTCTAACCGTGTCCTGTAGCGTGAAGGGCTATAGACTCCCTCTAACCCTGTCCTGTAGCATGAAGGGCTGTAGACTCCCTCTAACCGTGTCCTGTAGCGTGAAGGCTGTAGACTCCCTCTAACCGTGTCCTGTAGCGTGAAGGGCTATAGACTCCCTCTAACCCTGTCCTGTAGAGTGAAGGGCTATAGACTCCCTCTAACCCTGTCCTGTAGCGTGAAGGCTATAGACTCCCTCTAACCCTGTCCTGTAGAGTGAAGGGCTATAGACTCCCTCTAACCCTGTCCTGTAGAGTGAAGGGCTATAGACTCCCTCTAACCGTGTCCTGTAGCGTGAAGGCTATAGACTCCCTCTAACCCTGTCCTGTAGAGTGAAGGGCTATAGACTCCCTCTAACCCTGTCCTGTAGCGTGAAGGCTATAGACTCCCTCTAACCCTGTCCTGTAGAGTGAAGGGCTATAGACTCCCTCTAACCCTGTCCTGTAGCGTGAAGGGCTGTTGTCCTGTAGCGTGAATGCTATAGACTCCCTCTAACCGTGTCCTGTAGCGTGAAGAGCTGTAGTCCTGTAGCGTGAAGGCTATAGACTCCCTCTCACCGTGACCAGCAGAGGGCCCTCCACTGTGACTAAACTGTACTGCTGAAACACAGCCAGTATTACAGCCAGGCATTGTTTTTAGAATCCTACGAATAGTATTTAAAAATCTAAATAGAATCAGAACCCAATGACATCTACAGAGATCAGGTCATTGGGTTAATTTGTCTATAATATCACAGAACACATGCGGGCTGTTAGATACTCCTAGGAATAGAATCGACTAGAATAGGAGCCCGGTGTCAGCTGAGGTCATTTAGTTTATTCATCTGGAGATGCTGAGGGGTAAACATACCCGAAACAATCTCATCCACACTCCAACACTGGAATTAAATTTTAAAATTTGAGTGTGATTTGAGTGTGTTTATTTCTATTATAACCTACACTTTCTCACTCTGATATTCTAACGTGGGCGTGGCTTCGTGACAATGATCAAGAGCAGCTGCTCACCGATTTGACGGCTCCAACGCAGTTCCATCTCTGACACCACCATCTGATTGGTATGCAGGTGTCAGCTGTTGGTTAACACTGGATCTGATTGGTATTCAGGTGTCAGCTATTGGTTATCGCTGGATCTGATTGGTATTCAGGTGTCAGCTGTTGGTTATCGCTGGATCTGATTGGTATTCAGGTGTCATCTGTCGGTTATCGCTGGATCTGATTGGTATTCAGGTGTCATCTGTTGGTTATCGCTGGATCTGATTGGTATTCAGGTGTCAGCTGTCTGTTAACAGTGGATCTGATTGGTATTCAGGTGTCAGCTGTCTGTTAACAGTGGATCTGATTGGTATTCAGGTGTCATCTGTCTGTTAACACTGGATCTGATTGGTATTCAGGTGTCAGCTGTCGGTTAACACTGGATCTGATTGGTATTCAGGTGTCATCTGTCTGTTAACACTGGATCTGATTGGTATTCAGGTGTCAGCTGTCGGTTAACACTGGATCTGATTGGTATTCAGGTGTCATCTGTCTGTTATCGCTGGATCTGATTGGTATTCAGGTGTCATCTGTTGGTTATCGCTGGATCTGATTGGTATTCAGGTGTCAGCTGTCGGTTATCGCTGGATCTGATTGGTATTCAGGTGTCAGCTGTCTGTTAACACTGGATCTGATTGGTATTCAGGTGTCAGCTGTCGGTTATCGCTGGATCTGATTGGTATTCAGGTGTCAGCTGTTGCTTGTTGGTGGATCTGATTGGTATTCAGGTGTCAGCTGTTGGTTATCGCTGGATCTGATTGGTATTCAGGTGTCAGCTGTCTGTTAACACTGGATCTGATTGGTATTCAGGTGTCAGCTGTCGGTTAACGCTGGTGCAGCGGTCTAAGGCACTGTGTCTGATATAAACCTTGGGCTCCCGGGTGGGTCAGCGGTCTAAGACACTGTGTCTGCTATAAACCTTGGGCTCGCGGGTGGGTCAGCGGTCTAAGACACTGTGTCCTCTGTAAACCTTGGGCTCCCAGGTGGTGCAGCGGTCTAAGACACTGTGTCTGCTATAAACCTTGGGCTCCCGGGTGGGTCAGCGGTCTAAGACACGGTGTCTGCTATGAACCTTGGGCTCCCGGGTGGGTCAGCGGTCTATGACACTGTGTCTGCTATAAACCTTGGGCTCCCGGGTGGGTCAGCGGTCTAAGACACTGTGTCTGCCATATAAACCTTGGGCTCCCGGGTGGGTCAGCGGTCTATGACACTGTGTCTGATATAAACCTTGGGCTCCCGGGTGGGTCAGCGGTCTAAGACACTGCGTCTGCTATAAACCTTGGGCAACCCGGGTGGGTCAGCGGTCTAAGACACTGTGTCTGCTATAAACCCTGGGCTCCCGGGTGGGTCAGCGGTCTATGACACTGTGTCTGATATAAACCTTGGGCTCCCGGGTGGGTCAGCGGTCTAAGACGCTGCGTCTGCTATAAACCTTGGGCTCCCTGGTGGGTCAGCGGTCTAAGACACTGTGTCTGCTATAAACCTTGGGCTCCCGGGTGGGTCAGCGGTCTATGACACTGTGTCTGCTATGAACCTTGGGCTCCCGGGTGCGTCAGCGGTCTAAGACGCTGCATCTCAGTGCGAGAGGCGTCACTACAGTCCCCTGGTTGGAATCCAGGCTGCATCACATCCAGCAGTGATTGGGAGTCCCATAGTACGGCGCACGTCCGTGATTGGCCGGTGTAGGCCGTCAATGCAAATAATATTTTTTTTTCTGAACTGACTTGCTTCGTTAAATAAAGGTTAAATAAAATAAGAAATCAATATATACAGCTAGCATGTTCCCTGTAGGATGATCAACTAGTCTATTTTAATGTGCTGATACACTAAATACTACTAAAGTAACCAACATGGAGCCAATATTGACCATAACATGATGTGTCCTGAAACTCAATCTACACACAAAAACATGTCCCCTGTATAACATTAGAAACATTTATACAGAAACCAGTCAGGATAACTTAGGGTTTTCTAAGGAAACATTTATACAGAAACCAGTCAGGATATCTTAGGGTTTTCTAAGGAAACATTTATACAGAAACCAGTCAGGATAATTTAGGGTTTTCTAAGGAAACATTTATACAGAAACCAGTCAGGATATCTTAGGGTTTTCTAAGGAAACATTTATACAGAAACCAGTCAGGATATCTTAGGGTTTTCTAAGGAAACATTTATACAGAAACCAGTCAGGATATCGTAGGGTTTTCTAAGGAAACATTCATACAGAAACCAGTCAGGATAATTTAGGGTTTTCTAAGGAAATATTTATTGAAAATTGAAATGTACATTTAGTTTCACTACAGTAACCTGTGGCCGTTGTTTCATATCCCCAATAATAACACAATTCAACAATTATCTTTACAATGAACTTAAGTTATTGAAAACACTTGAAACATAAGCAAACCAATCACAACACTTTATTATTGACACCTCACATTTCACAAAATTTGTATTATGCTGTGATATATTTATTTGTTAAAAATATGTATTACGATCAAGTGACAAAAACACATTTTGAAGACAGGAAAAAAACGGAAGACCTTATTGTCAACCAAGTTACTGTATTATCAACAAAGTGATTTCAAAAGCGCGATTCTTTTTTTTACATTTTATCCCCGTAACATTTTCAATTTAAAAAATATCCACAAATTAAAGTTGTAAAAAAAAAAAACTTCTGGTCTGCAAACAAACCAGTTTTGGAGAGTGCTATTGGGGGTTGAATGTATCAGGGCCAAATGCTTGACAAAACTGCGTTGACCAAAATCCCCAATAGCAAAATAATGAACACTGTGCTAAGTTGAACAGGAACAAATGGTCGCCATACAACTTGATTGGTAATTATTCAGCAACACCTCTCTAGTACGGTAACATTAAAGCATATTTAATATCACTTGATATACAGCATGTTGAAGTGTTATAACTCTCTAAAAGTAATACATCTAAATATATATATATATATTTTTTAAATGTAAAAATACTTATTTCCATAAAAGGCACAAAGATCGGGAATTTATTTATGTACAAATGAGGCACAACTTGATGTCTGAATTTAGTGTTAATGTTGGACTCTATACTCTCACATTTTACCTACAAAATACATAGAGTGGGGCTGGCCTAGAGTCAGATCTAATTCCTACACGAGCTACGTACGCCCCACAAGACCACAGTTAGCTACACAAAATGGAGATACCACATACTTGCACCGAGTTACAAATTGCGGGGCTGCTCATGTTTTTTGCTTGTAGTTATTGCTCAGCTAGTTGTAAGTATCACAATTTTGCACAGCCAGTTGTAGTTATTGTGTATCAGCTAGTTGTAGTTATTGTGTTGTGTATCAGCCAGTTGTAGTTGTTGTGTTGTGTATCAGCTAGTTGTAGTTATTGTGTACCAGCTAGTTGTAGTTATTGTGTTGTGTATCAGCTAGTTGTAGTTATTGTGTATCAGCTAGTTGTAGTTATTGTGTATCAGCTAGTTGTAGTTATTGTGTTGTGTATCAGCTAGTTGTAGTTATTGTGTTGTGTATCAGCTAGTTGTAGTTATTGTGTATCAGCCAGTTGTAGTTATTGTGTTGTGTATCAGCTAGTTGTAGTTATTGTGTTGTGTATCAGCTAGTTGTAGTTATTGTGTTGTGTATCAGCTAGTTGTAGTTATTGTGTATCAGCTAGTTGTAGTTATTGTGTTGTGTATCAGCTAGTTGTAGTTATTGTGTTGTGTATCAGCTAGTTGTAGTTGTTGTGTTGTGTATCAGCTAGTTGTAGTTATTGTGTTGTGTATCAGCTAGTTGTAGTTATTGTGTATCAGCTAGTTGTAGTTATTGTGTTGTGTATCAGCTAGTTGTAGTTATTGCGTATCAGCTAGTTGTAGTTATTGTGTTCAGTGTTGTAGTTATTGTGCTAGTTGTA
>NW_025747864.1:0-44737 GCF_021184085.1 Oncorhynchus gorbuscha | reverse complement strand
CACACAAATGATCAATGGAAATCAAATTTATCAACCCATGGAGGTCTGGATTTGGAGTCACACTCAAAATTAAAGTGGAAAACCACACTACAGGCTGATCCAACTTTGATGTAATGTCCTTAAAACAAGTCCAAATGAGGCTCAGTAGTGTGTGTGGCCTCCACGTGCCTGTATGATCTCCCTACAACGCCTGGGCATGCTCCTGATGAGGTGGCGGATGGTCTCCTGAGGGATCTCCTCCCAGACCTGGACTAAAGCATCCGCCAACTCCTGGACAGTCTGTGGTGGATGGAGCGAGACATGATGTCCCAGATGTGCTCAATTGGATTCAGGTCTGGGAAATGGGCGGGCCAGTCCATAGCATCAATGCCTTCCTCTTGCAGGAACTGCTGACACACTCCAGCCACATGAGGTCTAGCATTGTCTTGCATTAGGAGGAACCCAGGGCCAACCGCACCAGCATATGGTCTCACAAGGGGTCTGAGGATCTCATCTCGGTACCTAATGGCAGTCAGGCTACCTCTGGCGAGCACATGGAGGGCTGTGTCATCCTGAGGCATAGCCCTACGACTATGCCTCAGGATGACCTGGCCTGATGACTCCTTGCTGTCCCCAGTCCACCTGGCTGTGCTGCTGCTCAGGTTTCACTGTCCTGCCTGCGGCTATGGAACCCTGACCTGTTCACCGGACATGCTACCTGTCACAGACTTGCTGTTTTCAACTCTCTAGAGACAGCAGGAGCGGTAGAGATACTCTGAATGATCAGATATGAAAAGCCAACAGACATTTACGCCTGAGGTGCTGACCTGTTGCACCCTCGACAACCACTGTGATTATTATTATTTGACCCTGCTGGTCATCTATGAACATTTGAACATGTTGGCTATGTTCTGTTAAAATCTCCACCCGGCACAGCCAGAAGAGGACTGACCACCCCTCATAGCCTGGTTCCTCTCTAGGTTTCTTCCTAGGTTCTGGCCTTTCTAGGGAGTTTTTCCTAGCCACTGTGCTTCTACACCTGCATTGCTTGCTGTTTGGGGTTTTAAGCTGGGTTTCTGTACAGCACCTTGAGATATCAGCTGATGTAAGAAGGACTTTATCAATACATTTGATTTGATTTGAGCTACATACATTCAATGATGCATATCATGAAATCAAATATGTGAACGATTGTGAACGATTGTGATATTACAAAGGATAGTGAAAAATGTATTATAACAGGTAAATATAGGGATCAAATGTCATATTTAAGATACAATACATGGCCAAAAGTATTTGGACAGCTGCTTGTCGAAGATCTCATTCCAAAACTGTTGCCACAAAGTTGGAAGCACAGAATTTTCTAGAATGTCATGTTGTAGCGTTCAGATTTCCCTTCACTGCAACTAAGGGCCCTAGCCTGAACCTTGAAAAAGAACCCCAGAACATTATTCCTCCTCCACCAAACTTTACATTTGGCACTATCTATTGGGGCAGGTAGTGTTTTCCTGGCATCTGCCAAACCCATATTCGTCCAGATGGTGAAGCGTGATTCATCACTCAAGAGAATGCATTTCCACTGCTCCAGAGTCCAATGGCGACGAGCTTTACACCACTCCAGCCGACGCTTGGCATTGTGATCTTAGGCTTTTGTGCATCTGCTCGGCCATGGAAACCCATTTCATGAAGCTCCCGACTAACAGTTCTTGCGCTGATTCTGCTCCCAGAGGCAGTTTGGAACTCGGTAGTGAGTGTTGCAGCCGAGGACAGAATTTGTTTAAGCGCTAAGAACTTGGCGGTCCAGTTCTGTGAGCTTGTGTGGCCTACCACTTACCGGCTGAGGCATTCTTATTCCTAGAAGTTTCCACTTCACAATAACAGCACTTACAGTTGCCCAGCTCTAACAGAGCAGAAATTTGAGGAACTGACTGAGCTCCATGAGCTCAGTACGGGCCATTCTACTGGCATTGATTGTCTATGGAGATTGCATGGCTGTGTGCTTGCTGTGTGCTTGATTGTATACACGTCAGCAACTGGTGTGACTGAAATAGCCGAATCCACTCATTTGAAGGTGTGTCCACATTCTTTTGTCCATGTAGTGTAAGACATAGGCCTAATCCTCTGGTTCAGGTCTGGCCACCATCACCCAGATGTGGTAACTGTTTGCAGGGCAGTGGGAGTGAGCTGTTGGAGTGAGTGGGAGTCATATGAGCTGGCTTTGTTTACCTCAAACCGCTTCAGTTTTGGGTGATTCAGGTCAGCCACGATGCTGCTGAAAACAAATTGTGCACTTTGGGCCATTTCAAGTGTAATTTCTGCCGCCGGTAAGTTTGTTTCGAAAACATATATTTTGAATCTAGCGTTACAGTTAGTAAAATGATAAAGTCATATTTTTTTTAAAGATGGAGAGGTGCAAAATGTCCGTTGTTGTCTTTCCTTTATGTATTGTCATTCGATGTTTAAGTCTTCTTGAAGAAGGATGATGCGCACCTGGTGCTTGACAGAGCAAGGCGCGCCAACAGCGGCTACTTCGAGGAGTTGTTTCAGGGCAACATCGAGCGCGAGTGTTTCGAGCAAATTTGTAACTATGAAGAGGCTCGGGAAGTTTTCGAGGACGACGCCCAAACGGTGCAATTTTGTTGTTATTTGCTATTACTTTGATTGAAGCAGTATTTTATTTTATTTGAATGAAATATTTAGCAATGCATAGGAACATGTGAGAATTCCAAAGAACTCTTAAAACTGACTGTATGGTTTGTTTCCACAGAAAAGGTTTTGGTTGACATACACGGGTAAATCAGTTTTTTTTATGTGGACTGTACACAAAAAATTCCAACCAGCCTAAAATATATGATAGAGTATTGCTTTCAAATGTGCTTTCATTCATTTTCATAAAATGCTAATTATATTGTTGTATAAAATCCAATATGGTACTACCATGTATCCTTCTGTAGCTCAGTTGGTAGAGCATGGCACTTGTAACGCCAGGGTAGTGGGTTCGATCCCCGGGACCACCCATACGTAGAATGTATGCACACATGACTGTAAGTCGCTTTGGATAAAAGCGTCTGCTAAATGGCATATATTATCACATTCCTAATTTATTTGCACAAGAAATGTCCAGCATGTCAAAGAGCAAATGTCATATCCTTTACCCTATTGCTCCCTCTAAGGTCAGGATCCCTGCCTGGTCAACCCATGCAAAAACAATGGATCTTGTGTTTACATGGATGACTCTTACACATGTCAGTGTCTGGGAGGCTATGAAGGAAAATACTGTCAGACAGGTAGGAAGAGATTTCTTAGCTGCCATTTTTATACCAATAGTTTACACCGGTGTTTCCAAGTTGGCACCCCGCCAGCCCCCTCCTCACGCTTCCTCCACAGGCTAGCCGTGCCCATCCTGCCCAACTCTGAGTGCACCCTCAAGAGCGGCTTCAACTTTACCCAGAACATGCTGTGTGCCGGCTACATGAAGGGGAACCAGGCGGCCTGTAGGGGGTACGGCGGGAGCCCCCTGGTCACTTACTACGGGACCACCCACTTCCTGATGGGCGTGGTGGGCTGGGGGAAGGGCTGCCCCAAACAGGGTTTCTATGGCGTCTACACTACCGTAGCCAACTACCTGGACTGGGCTGAGGAGGTGATGAATACTCCTTCAGTCAGAGCCCCGGTGCCTTCAGTCAGTGCCCCGGTGATGCCATTCCTGCTAGAGATGGCATTAGATGAGGTTCAGATTCAGCAGGCTACGGAGAAGTTATTGCCACCACCTCCCAATGTGCAGAGCATTGGCTAACTCCCATTAAATTTGTCACCAGTCACCACACAACACCAATTGTCATTACAGTGAATCTATTGTCACATAACATTACTAGATATTTTTATATTACATGGAAGCTACAGTATATCATGCTAATGGTGTAGCATATCGTCCTGTTTCATCACTTTGTAAGCAGACATCTTTTCACTCTGCTATTCTTTTCATTTGACTCTTAATGTGAAGTGTATATTTCAAGTGGTGATTTGGATGACCTGATGCCATACAGAATGTTTGACCTGATGCCATACAGAATGTTTGAACTGATGCCATACAGAATGTTTGACCTGATGCCATACAGAATGTTTGACCTGATGCCATACAGAATGTTTGACCTGACGCCATACAGAATGTTTGACCTGACGCCATACAGAATGTTTGACCTGACGCCATACAGAATGTTTGACCTGACGCCATACAGAATGTTTGACCTGACGCCATACAGAATGTTTGACCTGATGCCATACAGGATGTTTGACCCGATGCCATACAGAATGTTTGACCTGATGCTATACAGAATGTTTGACCCGATGCCATACAGAATGTTGGACCTGATGCCGTACAGAATGTTTGACCTGATGCTATACAGAATGTTGGACCTGATGCCGTACAGAATGTTTGACCTGATGCCTTACAGAATGTTTGACCTGATGCTATACAGAATGTTTGACCTGATGCCATACAGAATGTTTGACCTGATGCCATACAGAATGTTTGACCTGATGCTATACAGAATGTTTGACCTGACGCCGTACAGAATGTTCGACCTGATGCCGTACAGAATGTTTGATCTGATGCCTTACAGAATGTTTGACCTGACGCTATACAGAATGTTTGACCTGACGCCGTACAGAATGTTCGACCTGATGCCGTACAGAATGTTCGACCTGATGCCGTACAGAATGTTTGACCTGATGCTATACAGAATGTTTGACCTGATGCCATACAGAATGTTTGACCTGATGCCATACAGAATGTTCGACCTGATGCCGTACAGAATGTTCGACCTGACGCCGTACAGAATGTTTGACCTGATGCTGTACAGAATGTTTGACCTGACGCCGTACAGAATGTTCGACCTGATGCCGTACAGAATGTTCGACCTGATGCCGTACAGAATGTTTGACCTGATGCTATACAGAATGTTTGACCTGATGCCATACAGAATGTTTGACCTGATGCCATACAGAATGTTCGACCTGATGCCGTACAGAATGTTTGACCTGATGCTATACAGAATGTTTGACCTGATGCCATACAGAATGTTTGACCTGATGCCATACAGAATGTTCAACCTGATGCCATACAGAATGTTCGACCTGATGCCATACAGAATGTTTGACCTGATGCCATACAGAATGTTTGACCTGGTGCCATACAGAATGTTTGACCTGATGCCATACAGAATGTTTGACCTGGTGCCATACAGAATGTTTGACCTGACGCCATACAGAATGTTTGCTTCCCAATACGTACATTTACTTCCAAAGTTTCCTCTCTGATAACTGAAGAATAAACATTACTCGCTGACAAACTAAATCTTTGCCTCCTTTGTGTTATTTGTGTGTGTGTGTGTGAGTGAATGAAAAGTCCAAATGTAATAATAAATAATAATAATAATGCCATTTAGCAGACGCTTTTATCCAAAGCGACTTACAGTCATGTGTGCATACATAGTGTGGCTATGTATACAAATGTATCCATAGCCACACTTCAGCAGTAGCTTATCTACATGGTATTTTCTCTGAAATGCATATTATCTGAGTCATACGCATTTCTTTTGATTAGCCGTTTAAGGAACCACAACACAGCAGGCTAAACCATTGGAATAGATCCTTTAGTGTCAATATTAGCTCAGTGATTTGGACCTCACATGATCACTGAGGATTTTGTGCCCCTTCCTGAGAGCTGTTCTGATTGGCTCAAATAAGGGCTGTCTGTCATGCTGAAGAGTGCAGAGTTAAATGGTGGTCTGGACAAGGCCTTGCCTCTCTGAATGGTGAAGACTGGATTTGAAGTGAGTCCTCCCTCTCTCTCTCTCTCTCCACTCTTTCTCTCTCAAACATCCCTAATCCCTCTTTTTTTACCCTCTTGTCCTCCCCCTTTCTTTCTCTCTTCCCCTTTTTATTTTCTACCCCCCCCCACACACACACAAACACACACACTCCTTCCTCTCCCTCTCGCTTCAGCATGTTCTCTCTCTTCCTGTCTCTCAGGTCATTGCCCTCCCTCTCCGCCTGCTCTCTCCAGAGTTGTGCTCCACAGAGCAGCCAGGAGTAGAGAGGTGCCTCACCCAGAGATCAGGCCATGTTTCGGCTGTCCCAAACCTGTTTCCTTCTCCTGCTGCTGCACGTCGTGGCCTCCGAGGGTACGTTCAAACACCCCACCGTCTCAAACGGTTGACAAATAGTTATGTAGAGAGAAAGTGAGGGAGACTCTGGGGTTTAGTCAATGTCAGTGATTGCGGTCAGTGTGTGAGTACGGGTGAGGGCGGGTGACTGGGATGTGTGTGTTGATATATTTTATGGTGTGTCTGTATCTCTGATTACTTTGATGATTGTGATGACTGTGTGCTAGACAAGCATGCTGTGATGATGACAACAGCCTAATTGATGGAAAAGATGGAAAAGATGATGATGGTGATGACGATGACAGTCATTAATATGGTGATGATTATGGTAATGATAGTGATGATGATGACGATGATGGTGATGATGATAGTGATGAAGATGGTGATGAAGATGGTGATGATGATGAAGATGACAATGGTGATGATGGTGATGACGATGGTGCCCTGCTGCCACTGATACCGATTTTTCCCTGTGTCCCCAGTCTTCGTGAACAGTGACGATGCTAACCAGGTTCTGAACCGGCGGCGGCGGGCCAACAGCCCATTTGAGGAGTGGCGGCAGGGAGACATGGAGAGAGAGTGTATCGAGGAACGCTGTGACAGAGAGGAGGCTAGGGAGATCTTTGAGGACGACAAACTGACTGTAAATTGCCATTCTCCATCTTTGTTTCTATCTATCTCTCTTTAAACCGGAAACACATGTCTGTTTGCGTTCCAGTCACATAAATCTCATTCCTGTTTAGTCACTCCTCACTTTGCACTCATTCACACCATCTTTACACGCTCATGATTTCAACCAGAAATTCCTTTGTCTTTGGAATCTTGACCTTTCTGGTTTGAATTTGTAATGTTTGTGTCTCTTTTTACCTCTTTCCCTCAGACTGAATTCTGGAACACATATTACGGTAAGGCCCAGGAGTCTGTTGAGGCTAAGGGTTGGCGCAAGAGGCTAGGGATTGGATCACATGGAGTTGTCTGATTAGAGCTGGGTTGGAGTCAGGTTGGGGTCAGATTGGGGTCAACCTAATCAGATCAGGAAGTAAAGGACTCACGACCACACACCAGAACAATGGGCTATTTTCAATTCATGAATTGATTGTTTGCAGTGTGTTTGGTGTTGCTGTACTGGTAGGTCCATGGCAAGAAATAAACTGTGTTTCACAGATGGAGATGCCTGTGTTTCTAAGCCATGTGTCCACAATGGCGTCTGCAAGGACGGGATTGGGATGTACACCTGCTTCTGTCTCGCTGGATTCCAGGGGTACAACTGTGAGATTGGTATGTCTTCTTCTCCCTTTGCTCTTGAAATTTGACAAGCAATCTCATTCCCGACTCCCACATAGACGCTAGAAATATCTTGACTCCAAGTTACTCCATAGTCAGAAACAACACCTTGCTCTAATCGTGACTGTGATCTGTGTCTAATCTGGATCCTTGATGTGATGCTGTTCTGCAGCCATTCCTGAGCTGTGTGAGAATAAGAATGGCGACTGCGATCACTTCTGCCAAGTGAAGAAGGACAGTGTGCAATGCTCCTGTGCTGATGGCTACTATCTGGACACAGACGACAAGTCCTGCCTTTCCAACGGTGAGAGGAGAGGAGAGAGAGAGAGAGAGAGAGAGAGAGAGAGAGAGAGAGAGAGAGAGAGAGAGAGAGAGAGAGAGAGAGAGAGAGAGAGAGAGAGAGAGAGAGAGAGAGAGAGAGAGAGAGACATTATCTATGATCCATTCTCCAACATGGACTGGTAGTAGGTTGGAGGTTGGGCTTAGTTAGTACCTAATAACATTGTTGCCCTTTTGTCATTGAAGAGGCCTTTAAGTGTGGCTTTGTGGTATCCAAGAACACCCGTAGCATCTTCATCTACCAGCCTAACACCACTGCCACCAACACCACTGAAAAGAACAACATGATGGAGGACCCTATCAGGGAAACGGCCTGGAACGTAACCCAACAGAGAGAAATCCAATTTGCATTTGAGGATGACGTTATCGAAATGGTGAAGGAGAAGCCAGTCTTTGCCGAGGCGAGAGGCAACACCCGTATTGTCAATGGGGAGGAGTGTCCTCCTGGAGAATGTCCCTGGCAGGTAGAGTAGAGTAGAGAAACCTCTAGTGGGGTTCCCTCTAAATAGCGTTCAGGGTTGTTTGTTTCTGCAACTCTGTCTTTCTCTTTATTTCGCTCTCTCTCATATATATATATATACATATATATATATATATGTCTTTCTCTCTCTCTCATATATATATCTCTTTCTCTCTTTCTCGCTTTCATTCTTTCTCTCTTTGTTTCTCTCTTCTTCTCTGTCTATCTTTCTCTCTCTCCCTCTCATTCTTTCTCTCTCTCCTTCTCTCCCTCTCTCCACAGGCTTTCCTGGTAAACCACGAGGACAGGGGCTTCTGTGGAGGAACCATCCTGAATAAGTACTTCATCTTAACGGCAGCACATTGCATGAACCAGACACGCTCCTTTTACGTTGTCCTTGGTAGGTACCGTTAGCCAATCTCCTTTAACAGTGGGCTCTACATCTGGGAATTATTTTTAAGTTAATCATATCCTATATAATATAATTGTGCCATAATCACAAAACTTCATTATCAGAAAAGTATATTGCTGTGTACAGCATAGTTGCTAACTGGGTGAAATAACAACAGTCAATAACCATACCACCCATACATAGCCTAAGTTGTAGCAGCCTATCAAACAAATGTAATTGATTGAAATCAAACCTCCCCATTGGTCCATCTGCCTTCAGGAGAGTTTGACACGGAGGTGAAGGATGGGCGGGAGGCCATCCACCAGGTGGAACAGGTGTTCATCCACAGGTCCTACATCTCCACCACCTATCACAACGACATCTCCCTCGTCATGCTGAAGGACCCTATCAAGTTCACCCAGTTCATCCTCCCTGCCTGCCTGCCCGAACGAGACTTTGCAGAGAAGGTCTGTAGCATGATGTACTACACATAATTCTCTGTGTGACACATCTGGTTTTATCCAGTGATGCATAAAAACATACAGTTTATAATGAATCTGTCTATGGTTTATATCTTAGTAAAGATGTTCCTGAACCTAACATAATGGTGTCCTGTCTACTTATCAATACAAGGTGTTGATGAAACAGCATGACGGGCTGGTGAGTGGGTTCGGCCGTGTGGGGGAGGCCAAGCAGCCGTCCACCATCCTGCTGCGTCTGACCGTGCCCTACGTACCCCGGGCCACCTGCCTTCAGTCCAGCCAGCACAAGATCTCCAACCGCATGTTCTGCGCCGGCTACGATAAGGAGAAGAAGGACGCATGCCAGGGAGACAGCGGAGGACCCCACGTCACCCGTTACAGAGACACTTGGTTCGTGACGGGCGTGGTGAGCTGGGGCGAAGGGTGCGCCCGTGAGGGCAAGTACGGCATCTACACGCAGGTGTCCAAGTACATCGACTGGATCCGGGCGGTCACGGGGAAGTTTCTCCCCAAGGAGGGAGGGAAGAGGAAGACGAGGGGGGCAGGTAGAATGCACTCAATGATGTGGGTTTGAGGGAGACAAAGGAGAGAGGAGAACCAATCATTAAAGAGGCTTGGGGAATTATGGGCAATAAACATTGTTGTGTGGTTTATCATTGTTTTTCACTAAATGTATCCATGACCAAATAACTTAAGGTAAAAGGAAAAAAAACATGTTTTGTTTGAATGTCCAGTCGTCACATACCAACATTAAACTACATTACACAATATGAAGTTGAGTCAGGAGTGCCATTAGACAGAAATGTTCCGACTGTTCCTGTTTTTTAAAGTACAAACTGAATCGATCGTATCAGAAAAACAGCAGGGTTCAAAGGTCACCATTGACTTGAATCATTGCTGGTGTAAGTACCGAGCACACAAGGATAGGTGGATTTGCTGTTTGCTCTACTGTGTGTACAGTCTAGAGTCCATCTGTGGGACATTGTGTTTGTGAAGACCTCATGAGATACAATGAGTTTTACTGGACGTTTCATCTCAATTCATCTTCATAACATTAGCATATTAGAAGCATATTTGGTAGATATTATATTACATACAATTGCTAATGAGGCACCATCTTTAAACTATCTAGAGCTGGCACCAGCTACATTTATTACGTCAGGTGACAGGGAGATCCACGTAAATTACGCTCTCCTGGAGAAATTCACACCACATAACTTTGTTGGCGTATACAGCAATGACTAAAAACAGACATTTGGGCTGGCAAGCGGGTGGGTTTTACTTGGCAATGTTAACCCACCAGCATGGTTGTGTGTGTAAGACAGAAAGATAGAGAGAGAGCGCAAGAGAGAGAGAGATAGACAGGGCTACAGACAGGACCTTGGCACAGGCAGAGAGGCTTGTGGGTACGGTGTGGATGTGGATTGCAATGGGCTCGTGGAGGCAATGGTGGTTTCTGTCTCTCTCGCTTCTGAGCAGTGTCCTCCTGGTCTGCAGCTATGGGAGAGGTAAGCCACTGCACTGTGAAAGCTACAGGACCAAGTAGACATTTTGTTAATCATACCTTCAGGCTGACAATGACTTTGCTAGCATAGTTTTCCAGTCTACATATGACCAGCATAGTGTTGTGTATGCAGTAGTGGAGGCTGCTGAGGAGAGAACGGTTCATAATAATGTCTGGAATGGAGTTTAATAGATGGAATGGAGTAAATGGAACGGTATGAAAACCATGTTTTGTCCCCTTAGCAGCCTCCGCAGGTATACATTAAACAAACTGTTCTGTATGTAATTAAATGGCATGAAACTCAATGATGGGACCACTTAATGTGAAAACTCTTCATGTTTAGCTTTCCACCATTTAACATATTATCCTCAACCTGGAAGGAGAAAAATGAATACTGAGTCACTTCTGGTTTGTCTCACTTTTCAGTTGTTGTTGTTCCCTATGTCTTCTCCCTCCTCCTTCCCCTCCTCTTCGTCCACCTCCTCCTCCTTTCACTCCTCTCCTCCCGTTCATCCACCTCCCCCTCCTCCTTCCCTTCCTCTCCTCCTCTTCGTCCACCTCCTCCTCCTTCCCTTCCTCTCCTCCTCTTCGTCCACCTCCTCCTCCTTCCCCTCCTCTTCATCAACCTGCCCCTCCTCCTTCCCCTCCCGTTCATCCACCTCCCCCTCCTCCTTCCCTTCCTCTCCATCCACCTGCCCCTCCTCCCCCTCTTTATGCGCTTCCCCTCCTACCCCTTCTCTTTTCCCTCCTCATCCACCTCCCCCTTCTCCTTCCCTTCCTCTCCTCCTCTTCATCCACCTCCTCCTTCCCCTCCTCTCCTCCCGTTCATCCACCTCCCCCTTCTCCTTCCTCTCCTCCTCTTCGTCCACCTCCTCCTCCTTCCCCTCCTCTTCATCAACCTGCCCCTCCTCCCCCTCTTCATCCGCTTCCCCTCCTATCCCTTCTCCTTTCCCTCCTCATCTACCTCCTCTTCATCTACCTCCTCTCCTGCTCTTCCTCCACCTCCTCCCTGACCCTCAGTGTTCAGGCCCCATGTGCACGCCAGCACGGTCTTCCTACGGTCGAAGAGAGCGAATGCGTTCTTCTTGGAGGAGATGCTTCAGGGGAACCTGGAGAGAGAGTGTTATGAGGAGACCTGCAACTACGAGGAGGCCAGGGAGTACTTTGAAGACACACCCAAAACTGTGAGCAGTTTAGGCCTACAGGGTGCATCTCGATAGTCTAAAATGCATTCCTTTCCTTGACTCCTTTCCTTCAACTGCACTGATCTGACAACATAGGCAATCCCATTATCCATAACTAATGCAGTAGTTTTCTGATTTAAACCCTGTGTCCATTGTCTCTCTCTCTCATACCTCAATAGGACACTTTCTGGAATGTCTACGTAGGTATGTCTCATTCTTTTGAATCGCGGCAGAGGGGTGTTGGGTTTTCTCCCGACTCCAGATATTGAATCCCCTCCCTTCTTCTTCCTCCTCAGATGGGGACCAGTGCAAACCCAATCCCTGTCTCCATGGCGGCAGCTGCAAGGACAGCATTGGAGGTTTCACCTGTAGCTGCACAGAGCTGTACCACGGGAAGAACTGTGAAATAGGTCCAAAGAACACCTACATTAGAACTCTTTATGAGTGTGTGTGAATGTGTGTGTTCATAGTTTTGCGAGTAGGCTAAGAGATATGTTTGTGTGTCGTGACAGATGGCTCTCAGTGCCCCACCAAGGGGCCCTTCTCCTGTGACCACTTCTGCAGTCCCAACTTTGGAGCATACCAGTGCTCCTGCACCACGGGGTACAAGATTCACAGTGATAAGAGGAGCTGCATACCTGCAGGTTAACATCTACCTATTCTTTTGAATTAGACATCTGTAACACTCCCTCTCTCACACACTGTAAATAGAGACGTCTCTGTTTCCTTAGTTAAGCACCCCTGTGGAAGACTCCAGCCAACAAACCAAATCAACACAGCCTATCACGTCTGTCCACACAACCGCTGTCCATGGCAAGTAAGTTCCTCCCCTACCAGCACAACGTAGAGCAAGGTGAGGGGGAGTCTGTTTCTCCTGGCCTATAGACTACTTTCAAGGTGAGGGGGAGTCTGTTTCTCCTGGCCTATAGACTACTTTCAAGGTGAGGGGGAGTCTGTTTCTCCTGGCCTATAGACTACTTTCAAGGTGAGGGGGAGTCTGTTTCTCCTGGCCTATAGACTACTTTCAAGGTGAGGGGGAGTCTGTTTCTCCTGGCCTATAGACTACTTTCAAGGTGAGGGGGAGTCTGTTTCTCCTGGCCTATAGACTACTTTCAAGGTGAGGAACAATAAGTTGTGATATACTGAACTTCCCCTTTAACCCGTGGCTTTGCGATTGGCAGGTGGTGTTTGTGGATGAGGCTGGTGCAGAGCTGTGTAGCGGGGTGATCCTGGGGCCTCAGGCGGTCCTGACCTCAGCTAGCTGCCTGTACATGGGAAAGAAAGTCCACAGCATGCAGACAGGCGAGTCCCACAGCGATAAAAACACTGACGTTTGATCTGTTAGTGTATAAACCTCCAGCTCAGGTAGATTCAAATCTTTATGAAATCTAACAGTTTCCCTTCATCCTCTAAGGTGCCTCAAATAATAGTGTGAGGATCCCTCTATCGACCCAACTGTACGTTCACAACCGCCACGAGAGAGGCAGTCTGGAGGACGACCTGGCCTTGGTGAGACTGAATGAGCCCCTTCCCTTCGGCACCTCTGTCTCCCACCTGTGCCTGCCCACTAAGGATTTCAGTGAGAACGTGTTGATGAGTCCAGGTAGGGAGGGGGTGGCCACGGGTCCGGATAAGTTCCGGGGACAATCCCACGGCCCCCCTGTTCTCTCCTACCTGCATGCGGAGGGCTGTCGGAACCAGGTGAACGTCTCCCAGCCCCTCACCAACAAGATGTTCTGTATGGGGAGCCAGAAGGGCTTCTGTGGGACTGAGTTGACTAGGTTTAATGAGACAGACCTCAAACCAGGACTAATGAGGAACTGCAGCCTTTTGTCCGGGACCCCCGTTGTGACTGTGGAGAGGGGTACAGCGTTCCTAACAGGCTTGCACCTTTCGCCACCCACGTCGCATGGCTGTGGACAAACCCTGTTGTTCACCAAGTTGTCTCGCTACTTGCAATGGATCCAGCAGCGCCTGGAGATGACAGAGATGAGGATGACACCACAAATGACCCATGACCCACCTGGACCTTATGTGTAACCCCAACTAAGGGTTAGCCTGATCCCTACCTACACTGGACTTACAGCCAACAAGGTTGCGTTCAAGATTGAAGTTGTTTTTTCCAAGGTTAACAATGTAAATGAAAGCGAGTGGTTATATTTTAACATGTACTATAATTATATAAATCATTCATCTTCCACACTTCCTTAATAAACAAAAATGTGGTACAAGGAGTAAAACAACAAAACTTTTATTCAAAATGTAAAAATATGACAAAATAAAATGCAACCTAAATAATAAGGAAATATATTTCTGGGAACAGTTCCTGGGTGAAGGGGATTCTGGGATACGTAGATTAGGATGATGATGACAGCAGGGGGAATGGATTGGCCTTGCTGACGACCAGTTTCTGGTGCTGGTGAGAGATGTAGCCCTTGATGTGACCCTAGAAGAGAGGAAGAGACTTCATCTGCTGCTTCATGTTTTACTCCTGTCTGAAATATCAGGTGGAAGCACATGGTCAGAGGAAAAGGTGTGTGTGGTGGGATCTCACCTCACAGATTAGGTTGGCCAGGATACACTGCACCTCGTCAATGTCCACCTCTTCCACCTGCATCATTTTCAGAGCTACCAGGAAGGCATCTAGGGGCAACTGGTGAGTCTTCAGCAGCTGGTACCTAACCCACATACCACAAACATGTTAACAGAAAGTAAATATCGGTCATAGGTTCACACACACACTATGCCAATTCACACTATAGGCCTGACCTGAATCGTACTGTGCTGCCTCAGATAATTTATTTTCACATTGTCCTTTCAGTGCGGTTCCAGCAACTATGATGGATGTGTAACCAGACCAGCCCATTCCAGCTGGACTTGGCTCAGTAGTGTGAAAAGTGTAACCAGGCCAGCACAGTCCAGCTGGACTTGGCTCAGTAGTGTTAAAAGTCTAACCAGGCCAGCACAGTCCAGCTGGACTTGGCTCAGTAGTGTGAAAAGTGTAACCAGGCCAGCACAGTCCAGCTGGACTTGGCTCAGTAGTGTTAAAAGTCTAACCAGGCCAGCACAGTACCATTGGACTTGATGAGTAGACTCACACTTTCTTGAAGAGGTTCCGGTAGGTGATGATCTTGAGCTTCTCGAGGATGAGGAAGATGCCACAGCGGATGAAGAAGGTCTCGTGCTTGGCCAAGGCCTCGTTCAACAGCAGCAGGTTGCCCTCACTGTTACAGAGACAGAGAGACAGAAATCAGAAAAAGAGGGGGAAGGAGGGAGTAGGGGGAGAGAGAGGAGAAAGAGAGATGGCAAGGAGTGGGCGGGTGGTGACACTCACCTCACAGCTTTCGTGACGTCGGCAAACTGCATGAGGTCGTACTTCCTGAGCAGCTGGTGATTAGGCATGTGACCCTGAATCAACATGAGCAACACCAGTCTTCGTCTCTGATTGACAGTCAAGCTTTTTAAAATTTGATTTGAATTCTGACGTGTGTGGCTAGATGAGTGTATGTTTGAGCTCTCTCAGTAAGGCACTCTGTCTCACCAGCAACATCTTGACAGGCAGTAGGTAGATGAGGATCATGCGTTTGTTCCTCTGGCTGGAGCGGTGGCAGTGCTGGAAGGAGAAGGACAGGTACTCCTCGGCTGGTTTGTAGTCGCTGTCGAACATGGCCTTGCGGCCTACGTAGTATTTGTAGGTGACTCTCTGGGCCATACTGTAATCATCCTTCAGGTTGGAGCTGTCGATGGCCCGGATCAGTGGCTTACACAGGTGTAGCTTGTTGATCTGGACACACACACAACCGTTTACACACACACACACACACACACACACACACACACACACACACACACACACACACACACACACACACACACACACACACACACACACACACACACACACACACACACACACACACACACACACACAAAGTAGGGCCTATTCATGTAAACAAAACTTCACCCAATCACACTACTGCCTTACCTTGAAGTAGATCTTGAAGAGCTGATTGATGAGAAACAACATTCCCCACTTCTTGGAGTCGTCAATCCCAGCCCGGCTGTATACGAGAAGTCAAGACATAATGAGCAAGGGGATATGGTTGCTACTGTAAAGGTTGTAAGATGTATAGTTTCATATGCTGCAAGATATATAGTTTAATATGCTGTTAGATATATAGTTTAATATGCTGTAAGATATATAGTTTAATATGCTGTCTACTGTTAGATGTATAGTTTAATATGCTGTACGATATATAGTTTAATATGCTGTCTGCTGTTAGATATATAGTTTAATATGCTGTTAGATATATAGTTTAATATGCTGTAAGATATATAGTTTAATATGCTGTAAGATATATAGTTTAATATGCTGTAAGATATATAGTTTAATATGCTGTAAGATATATTGTTTAATATGCTGTTAGATATATAGTTTAATATGCTGTTAGATATATAGTTGAATATGCTGTAAGATATATAGTTTAATATGCTGTCTACTGTTAGATGTATAGTTTAATATGCTGTACGATATATAGTTTAATATGCTGTCTGCTGTTAGATATATAGATTAATATGCTGTCTACTGTAAGATATATAGTTTAATATGCTGTCTACTGTAAGATATATAGTTTAATATGCTGTTAGATATATAGTTTAATATGATGTAAGATATATCGTTTAATATGCTGTCAATAGTGTTCAATGCTGTAAGAAATATACAGTCGTGGCCAAAGGTTTTGCGAATGACACAAATATTAATTTTCACAAAGTTTGCTGCTTCAGTGTCTTTAGATATTTTTGTCAGATGTTACTGTGGAATATTGAAGTATAATTACAAGCATTTCATAAGTGTCAAAGGCTTTTATTGACAATTACATGACGTTGATGCAAAGAGTCAATATTTGCAGTGTTGACCCTTCTTTTTCAAGACCTCTGCAATCTGCCCTGGCATGCTGTCAATTAACTTCTGGGCCACATCCTGACTGATGGCAGACCATTCTTGCATAATCAATGCTTGAAGTTTGTCAGAATTTGTGGGGTTTTGTTTGACTATCCGCCTCTTGCGGATTGACCACAAGTTCTCAATGGGATTAAGGTCTGGGGAATTTCTTGGCAATGGACCCAAAATATCAATGTTTTGTTATCCGAGCCACTTAGTTATCACTTTTGCCTCATAGCAAGGTGCTCCATCATGCTGGAAAAGGCATTGTTCGTCATCAAACTGTTCCTGGATGGTTGGGAGAAGTTGCTCTCGGAGGATGTGTTGGTACCATTCTTTATTCATGGCTGTGTTCATAGGCAAAATTGTGAGTGAGCCCACTCCCTTGGCTGAGAAGCAACGCCACACATGAATGGTCTCAGGATGCTTTACTGTTGGCATGACACAGGACTGATGGTAGTGCTCACCTTGTCTTTTCCGGACAAGCTTTTCTCCGGATGCCCCAAACAATCGGAAGGGGGATTCATCAGAGAAAATGACTTTACCCCAGTCCTCAGCAGTCCAATCCCTGTACCTTTTGCAGAATATCAGTCTGTCCCTGATGTTTTTCCTGGAGAGAAATAGCTTCTTTGCTGCCCTTCTTGACACCAGTCCATCCTCCAAAAGTCTTCGCCTCACTGTGCGTGCAGATGCACTCACACCTGCCTGCTGCCATTCCTGAGCAAGCTCTGTACTGGTGGTGCCCCGATCCCGCAGCTGAATCAACTTTAGGAGACGGCCCTGGCGCTTGCTGGTCTTTCTTGGGCGCCCTGAAGCCTTCTTCACAACAATTGAAACGCTCTCCTTGAAGTTCTTGATGATCCGATAAATGGTTGATTTAGGTGCAATCTTACTGGCAGCAATATCCTTGCCTGTGAAGCCCTTTTTGTGCAAAGCAATGATGACGGCACGTCTTTCCTTGCAGGTAACCATGATTGACAGAGGAAGAACAATGATTCCAAGCACCTCCCTTCCAGTCTGTTATTTGAACTCAATCGGCATGACAGAGTGATTTCCAGCCTTGTCCTCGTCAACACTCACACCTGTGTTAACGAGAGAATCACTGACATGATGTCAGCTGGTCCTTTTGTGGCAGGGCTGAAATGCAGTGGAAATGTTTTTTGGGGATTCAGATAATTTGCTTGGCAAAGAGGCACTGTTGTGGTCCTTCTGTAGCTCAGTTGGTAGAGCATGGCGCTTGTAACGCCAGGGTAGTGGGTTCGATCCCCGGGACCACCCATACGTAGAATGTATGCACACATGACTGTAAGTCGCTTTGGATAAAAGCGTCTGCTAAATGGCATATATTATTATTATTAAATATTAATTAAATTACTTGCAATTCATCTGATCAATCTTCATAACATTCTGGAGTATATGCAAATTGCCATCATACAAACTGAGACAGCAGACTTTGAAAATGTATATTCGTGTCATTCTCAAAACTTTGTCACGACTGTAGTTTAATATGCTGCCAAAAGTGTTCATTGCTGTAAGATATATACACTGCTCAAAAAAATAAAGGGAACACTTAAACAACACAATGTAACTCCAAGTCAATCACACTTCTGTGAAATCAAACTGTCCACTTAGGAAGCAACACTGATTGACAATAAATGTCACATGCTGTTGTGCAAATAGAATAGACAACAGGTGGAAATTATAGGCATTGAGCAAGACACCCCCAATAAAGGAGTGGTTCTGCAGGTGGTGTCCAGACCACTTCTCAGTTCTTATGCTTCCTGGCTGATGTTTTGGTCACTTTTGAATGCTGGCGGTGCTTTCACTCTAGTGGTAGCATGAGACGGAGTCTACAACCCACACAAGTGGCTCAGGTAGAGCAGCTCATCCAGGATGGCACATCAATGCGAGCTGTGGCAAGAAGGTTTGCTGTGTCTGTCAGCGTAGTGTCCAGAGCATGGAGGCGCTACCAGGAGACAGGCCAGTACATCAGGAGACGTGGAGGAGGCCGTAGGAGGGCAACAACCCAGCAGCAGGACAGCTACCTCCGCCTTTGTGCAAGGAGGAGCAGGAGGAGCACTGCCAGAGCCCTGCAAAATGACCTCCAGCAGGCCGTGCATGTGTCTGCTCTAACGGTCAGAAACAGACTCCATGAGGGTGGTATGAGGGCCCGACATCCACAGGTGGGGGTTGGCGCCCTGTGCTCTTCACAGATGAAAGCAGGTTCACACTGAGCACGTGACAGAGTCTGGAGACGCAGTAGAGAACGTTCTGCTGCCTGCAACATCCTCCAGCATGACCGGTTTGGCGGTGGGTCAGTTATGGTGTGGGGTGGCATTGCTTTGGGGTGGCCGCACAGCCCTCCCTGTGCTCTTCACAGATGAAAGCAGGTTCACACTGAGCACGTGACAGTCTGGAGACGCAGTAGAGAACGTTCTGCTGCCTGCAACATCCTCCAGCATGACCGGTTTGGCGGTGGGTCAGTTATGGTGTGGGGTGGCATTTCTTTGGGGTGGCCGCACAGCCCTCCATGTGCTCGCCAGAGGTAGCCTGACTGCCATTAGGTACCGAGATGAGATCCTCAGACCCCTTGTGAGACCATATGCTGGTGCAGTTGGCCCTGGGTTCCTCCTAATGCAAGACAATGCTAGACCTCATGTGGCTGGAGTGTGTCAGCAGTTCCTGCAAGAGGAAGGTATTGATGCTATGGAATGGCCCGCCCGTTCCCCAGACCTGAATCCAATTGAGCACTTCTGGGACATCATGTCTCGCTCCATCCACCAACACCACGTTGCACCACAGACTGTCCAGGAGTTGGCGTATGCTTTAGTCCAGGTCTGGGAGGAGATCCCTCAGGAGACCATCCACCACCTCATCAGGAGCATGCCCAGGCGTTGTAGGGAAGTCATACAGGCACGTGGAGGCCACACACACTACTGAGCCTCATTGACTTGTTTTAAGGACATTACATCAAAGTTGGGTCAGCCTGTAGTGTGGTTTTCCACTTTAATTTTGTGTGTGACTCTAAATCCAGACCTCCATGGGTTGATAAATTTGATTTCCATTGATAATTGTTGTGTGATTTTGTTGTCAACACATTCAACTATGTAAAGAAAAAAGTATTTAATAAGAATATTTCATTCCTTCAGATCTAGGATGTGTTATTTTAGTGTTCCCTTTATTTTTTTGAGCAGTGTAGTTTAATATGCTGTCAATAGTGTTCAATGCTGTAAGATACATAGTTTAATATGCTGTAAGATATATAGTTTAATATGCTGTAAGATATATAGTTTAATATGCTGTCAATAGTGTTCAAAGCTGCACCTTGAGGATACCTTCTAGAGCAAACTTCTTCATGAACTCCAATCTGGCTCATTCCACGGATACTTACCTTATCCACATTAAGCAGGAACGTGAGAAGGGGAAATATATGGTCATGTCAGACTTGCCGAAAGATTTTATCTTTATTTTATAAAAATGTTTAAAAAATACCCCTTTTTGTGGTATCCAACTGTTAGTTACAGTCTTGTCTCATCGCTGCAACTCCCGTACGGACTCGGGAGAGGCAAAGGTCGAGAGCCATGCGTCTTTCTAAACACAACCCAAACAAGCCGCACTGCTTCTTGACACAATGCCCACTTAACCCGGAAGCATCGTACACCTGGGGACCGTGTCAGCGTGCACTGCGCCCGGCCCGCCACAGGAGTCGCTAATGCGCGATGGGACAAGGACACCCCTGCTGGCCAAACCATCCCCTAACCCGGACGATGCTGGGCCAAATGGGTCACCCGGTCGCGGCCAGCTGCGACAGAGCATGGAATCGAACCCAGAAACTCTAGTGGCACGGCTAGCACTGCGATGCAGTGCCTTAGACCACTGCGACACTCTGAAGGGCCCCCAGAAAGCTTTTGACTACGATATTCTCCTGATGAAACTGAAATGCATGGGTCTAAATGATGTAGCAATGAATTGGTTTAGGTTTTATCTGACCAACGGAACACATGTAATGTTGGCGATGTTCTGTCAGAAACCAAAGAAATATCCTGTGGAGTACCGCAGGGATCCATTTTAGGGCCCCTCTTATTTCTTATATACGTTAATGATATGCCAGATAAAGCAGGAGTTTGCACTTTACTGTATACTGATGATTCAGCCATACTGGTATCAGGGAAGGATACAGTTTACATATAGACCCTGTGTAAGGAATTGCATTTAGTTAGAGATTGGTTGACTGACAACAAATCGTCACTACATTTGGGAAAAACTGAATCAATTTGTTTGGAACAAAATGTAGATTTCTTAGGGCTGACAAGATAAAGGTAAACTGTGCAGGCAGTTTGAATCTAAAACAAGTATCTTATCTTAGTGTGTCCCTAGATCAATCCCTTTCTGGAGACCTGATTGCTGCTAAAATACTTTGGCAAACAAATTTACATTTTTATATCGTGTCGCAACCTTGATTCAGTGTCATTTTCATTATGCCTGCTCTGCTTGGTATAGTGGGCTATCAAAAAAGCTGAAAGAGAGAATGCAGGTCATGCTAAATAATGTTATCAGGTATATGCTGAATGTCCACCCTAGGACCCCCCTTGTGGTACAGGAGTTCCGGGCGGTGGGCTTGTTGCCTTTGGAGTCCAGAGTGGACCAACTTAAACGTAATCATATGTTTGACATCTTAAATAATCACGCCCCAGCTTATAAGAAAAAACACATTGATATGGTCTATACCCAACACAGTTACAATACCAGAGCTAGTGTTATGTCTTGTAAAATCCCATGAGTAAACAGTACTGCTAGGAGCATGTTTTTCTATACAGGCATTTTGTCTACGGAATAGCCTCCCCTTGGAGACTAAGCAAAGAAAAAGTAAAAATAGCTTTAAAAAGCAGACAAAGGTTTCATTTGAACAATGTTGTCTAAGGAAGAGAAACCACCCCACTGCCCCTTGTGCCCCCTACTGCTGGGCTGGTGTATTATTTGAAGGATCAGTGTGATGTGCAATTAATAGATTGTATTAATAATATGGTTGATTTTTAAGGTTAAGGAAAAGTTCAATGAATAGTGCCACTTTTGAGGATGTCATTATAAATGAATGTATTTATGGTTGTTTGTCATTTTGTGTTTCCTTTTAATCGTAATATGCGTTATTGTTTTTACCATTGAGGACCACTTTGGAAACAAGCGTTTTAATTAATACTTTCAAGTGATATCCTCTGGGTCCACATCGTACATTTTGTTGTATTTGTCTGTTACCCAAAATAAATTCAATTCAAGATATAGTTCAATATGCTGTCAATAGTGTTCAATGCTGCAAGATATATAGTTTAATATGCTGTAAGATATAGTTTAATATGCTGTCTGCTGTTAGATATATAGTTTAATATGTTGTCAATAGTGTCCAATGCTGCAAGATATATAGTTTAATATGCTGTAAGATATAGTTTAATATGCTGTCTGCTGTTAGATATATAGTTTAATGTGCTGTAAGATATAGTTTAATATGCTGTCTGCTGTTAGATATAGTTTAATATGCTGTAAGATATAGTTTAATATGCTGTAAGATATAGTTTAATATGCTGTCTGCTGTTAGATATTCAGTTTAATATGCTGTAAGATATATAGTTTAATATGCTATAAGATATAGTTTAATATGCTGTCAATAGTGTCCATGTCCTGTGAGACTCACTTGTCGCTGGCACACACTCTGAAACAGCCCATCAGTTGCTCAGCAGCTTTCTCCAGCATGTCTCCCAGTTTGCCTTTTCCCTTCCTCAGGAGCTGCTGCTCTGCCTGGAAAATCATTCTACAATCATCAAACCCCTCCTATAGGACAACTGTAGCTCAGTTGGTAGAGCATGGCGCTTGTAACGCCAGGGTAGTGGGTTCGATTCCCGGGACCACCCATACGTAGAATGTATGCACACATGACTGTAAGTCGCTTTGGATAAAAGAGTCTGCTAAAAGACATATATTATTATTATTATATTATCAAACCCCTCCTATAGGACAATACTACTACAATCATCAAACCCCTCCTATAGGACAATAATACTACAGTCATCAAACCCCTCCTATAGGACAATACTACGACAATCATCAAACCCCTCCTATAGGACAATACTACGACAATCATCAAACCCCTCCTATAGGAAAATAATACCACAATCATCAAACCCTCCTATAGGACAGGACAATACTACTACAATCATCAAACCCCTCCTTTAGGACAAATACTACAATCATCAATCATAGGACAAACTACCAATCATCAAACCCCTCCTATAGGACAATAATAGCACAATCATCAAACCCCTCCTATAGGACAATAATACTACAATCATCAAACCCCTCCTATAGGACAATACTACGACAATCATCAAACCCCTCCTATAGGACAATAATACCACAATCATCAAACCCCTCCTATAGGACAACAATACTACAATCATCAAACCTCTCCTTTAGGACAACACTACGACAATCATCAAACCCCTCCTATAGGACAATACTACGACAATCATCAAACCCCTCCTATAGGACAATACTACAACAATCATCAAACCCCTCCTATAGGACAATAATACCACAATCATCAAACCCCTCCTATAGGACAATAATACCACAATCATCAAACCCATCCTATAGGACAATAATACCACAATCATCAAACCCCTCCTATAGGACAATACTACTACAATCATCAAACCTCTCCTTTAGGACAATACTACTACAATCATCAAACCCCTCCTATAGGACAATACTACTACAATCATCAAACCCCTCCTATAGGACAATAATAGCACAATCATCAAACCCCTCCTATAGGACAATAATAGCACAATCATCAAACCCCTCCTATAGGACAATACTACTACAATCATCAAACCCCTCCTATAGGACAATAATAGCACAATCATCAAACCCCTCCTATAGGACAATACTACTACAATCATCAAACCCCTCCTATAGGACAATAATAGCACAATCATCAAACCCCTCCTATAGGACAATAATAGCACAATCATCAAACCCCTCCTATAGGACAATACTACTACAATCATCAAACCCCTCCTATAGGACAATAATACCACAATCATCAAACCCCTCCTATAGGACAATAATACCACAATCATCAAACCCCTCCTATAGGACAATACTACTACAATCATCAAACCCCTCCTATAGGACAATACTACTACAATCATCAAACCCCTCCTATAGGACAATAATAGCACAATCATCAAACCCCTCCTATAGGACAATACTACTACAATCATCAAACCCCTCCTATAGGACAATAATAGCACAATCATCAAACCCCTCCTATAGGACAATAATAGCACAATCATCAAACCCCTCCTATAGGACAATACTACTACAATCATCAAACCCCTCCTATAGGACAATAATACCACAATCATCAAACCCCTCCTATAGGACAATAATACCACAATCATCAAACCCCTCCTATAGGACAATAATACCACAATCATCAAACCTCTCCTTTAGGACATGACTTTTCCATCACTGGATCAGAAGCATTTTAGAGCACAATAGTTTATGTTCACTTACATTGTTGGCAAATATGCGCAGGTCCAGTGTAACAGCGAACATCACTGGCAAGGCCCTAAACAGCACATAGAGCAGTCATCCTACAGGTGTGTATATGTAGAATAGAAAAACACTAAGGACAAATTGATCAAAAATATAATTTTACATGCTTATCCTTACCAGTTCTCCTCTTTGTGAGATTGGAAGGCCCTCAAGAATGACGTAGAAAGTCAAGGACGAACCTCAGAGGAACCATGACAGAACAGTTTGGAAATGGACCAGTCGATAGCACAATATGTGCTTTCCCACATATCTTGTGTGTATGTATATATTTGTCAGGCAGGGATGGGGAGTGATGAGAATATGTATCCAAAGTCATCTCCAGAAATGCCAAAAGGATATTGGACCACCAACGTCTGACATTTGTACGCCTCAACAAAGTCGTGGTTGGACACTGCATAGGTGCACCTCAAGTGTGCTGCAACCATCTCATCGTACGGGACTTCCAGCACCTGCTGGCACTTCTCCTCTGGACTGGCGAGCTGCAGGCATACATACAGTCATGTTTCTAGAGCAAAACACAGAGGGTGTTATCTGAAGAGATACAAGTGTAACAACAGGTCAGCAGGACTTGAAGGCATGGAAGGTTCAGGCAGCCTGAATAGCCTCACCTGGAGACGTGGGTTAGCCACATGTGGGTGTTTGAATGACAGCAGTTCTGCACAAAAACTCCCCTCATGATTATCAATGGCCTCATACACCTGGGAACAGGTAAGCAACATGGTGTGAACTGAGCATGCGTGACTAGTGGTGCATTGTGAACACAAAGAATAGCTAAATGAAAGTTTGTGCTAAGGAAGAAGACTGCTAGCTATATGGGTTCACTTGATAACCGGTATGATAAAATAGAAAAATGGCTACCTGTTGGAGATACTGGTTGATTGTTATGTGCGCCATTGCAGCCAGGGATGTGAACCTACGAAAAAGTTTAAATAATAAAACAGGTATTTAAGCAAATCCGCTAAGCGGCAAAGCTCTGAATCTGACAACATAACTACTGTGCTATGGCTATTGGCAATTTATCTAGCTAGTTAACGTTACTAGTACATTATCTAAGAATTTAATTCAGTATCACGAGTGTGATGATTAAATTGGGATCAATATAATGTAACTTTTTTGTATCGTTTTAACTAACGTTAGCTAGGTAGCATGCATTCATTAACTGTCAAGGACCGCTAGATTGTAGCTGATAATGATACATCAAGGTGTAACTAGCTAGTTTACAAAGCCAGTGGTCCCAAATTATTTTCGGTTATTGTACCACCAACAAAATGTTATGTTGCTCTGCCCAGAGTATTGTACTCCCTCATGCGCATTTTACCAGTAAAAGCCTATGGTCTCATGAGTCTTCTCAAGTATCCCCTGTAGATAAGCCAAGTAAGCCAGGGCTCCCTAGTACCTACCCCTGGTTGGTTGGGAACCACTGTACTAACCTAATGGCATAATTCCAATGTATCCGTCTATATAGCTACCTGTTGTGGTTAAATGTATGTTTAAAATGTATTCGCGTCGTTGAGCTATAGCTACACGAATCACTTCCGGGTCAAGGTATTCCTTCAGCCTTCAAAATAAAAGTCCCCCCAGGTGCTACAATAGTCTAGCTATAACTTTGTCGCCTCCCTGTGCTTATTAGAAGCTATGCACAATGAAATCTCTGCTCTCGCAATCTCTCGCTCTCTCACACACACACACACACACACACACACACACACACACACACACACACACACACACACACACACACACACACACACACACACACACACACACACACACACACACACACACACACACACACACACAGCGCCTCCGTGATCTATGATGTGTCTGGCCCTGTTGGAGGGAGTGTTTCACGCTACACTGTGTGATTAATGGACGAGTGAGAATGGGCTCTTAAAATAGAACCTGCAGAGTGCCGCTAGCCTTGTGTGTCTGTGTGTGTGTGTGTTCCTGTGTCTCCTGCAAACCTGTTCACAATGTTATGATATCACAGTGATTCTACCTTCCTTAGCTCAGCACGTGGCCCAGTCCCGCCCCTCCACTCCCTCTAACCCCATCCACTGTCTCTAACCCCTCCACTGTCTCTAACCCCTCCACTGTCTAACCCCATCCACTCCCTCTAACCCCCTCCACTGTCTCTAACCCCCTCCAATCCCTCTAACCCCTCCACCATCTCTAACCCCTCCACTCTCTCCATTCTCTATCATTCTGCAGCTCCTCTTCTCAGGTTGCTGAGGTATCACAGCAACATATTGGATCCCAGCCGGGGTATGGATTGCCGGCATGCCCTCTAAAGTGACTTTGGTATAGGCCATGAAACCCTGTGTGTGTGTGTGTGTGTGTGTGTGTGTGTGTGTGTGTGTGTGTGTGTGTGTGTGTGTGTGTGTGTGTGTGTGTGTGTGTGTGTGTGTGTGTGTGTGTGTGTGTGTGTGTGTGTGTGTGTGTGTGTGTGTGTGTGTGTGTGTGTGTGTGTCGGAGGGAGAGAGGCTTCCCAATGGGAGCCTTGCAACATCCAGAGATGCCGACATAGCACAGCTAGAACAAGGACACTGTAGGTGACACTGCAGTAACTTCAGTTCTCTGAAAGACCTGTCAAAATCATACATTTTAAATCTCTTTGCCCTCATAAAACAACAGTGCTGTCATTACATCCAAGAACATCTGCTTACTGTAGATTTCGCAGCTGTCCCCTCTGTTGCCTAGCAACCTGCTGCCCCTGTTTTGATGATGTCAAACTCAGGAGTCACATCAGTAATAGCCAGGCGTCTATTTGAGGTCGCTGCTGGGCACAATTGTGACAAGGTTTCAGAAGATTTTCAATTTCGGCACACCAAAAGCTCTTCATCCCTCCTTCATCCCACTCAGTGTCTTTGTACAGACGCAACGGAAATGCCACCAATGTACGTACACTGACTGCAAATGACTCTCCTTACTAGGACTCTTTCAAATTGCTGTCTCATTCCGTGTTCAGGGGAGCTGTATGAGAAAGCTCTCTTTTTGTCCCCACAATACCTCAGAGAGCATCTTTTTTTCCGGGTACCTCTGATGGGAAAGACAGGGTAAAGTATCACATTGAACGCTGCTACCCAGAGCCAAAAAAGAGTACTGTACTCTGTACTCTGTACTGTAAAACCTGTTTGGCATAGCAACATATAAGGAGCCTATAAACTCTTAATATAGCTTTGTGTTTACAGGGAGCCATACAGTCTGTATACTGTAAATAAAACCCCTATTTGATCTTCCTCTACATTTTGCTGTGCTGGCATGAGTGTCATTGTGCTAGAGCTCGCCTGATGGGCGTTTCATGTCGTGGCTGACACTAGTTGACTCTCGTGTGAAATCCTAATCCACTCAGTTTGAATAACCTTCCAAAATTACCTTCTCTTTTTTAAAGGGCAATTCCGCCCCTTTTCAACCTCATAATCATCATCATCTCCAGCACCATACCAGTGTCTACATACTGAATGTGAAAATGTCATGTTTCTATGATCTGTGGTTAAAAAGATCCTAAAAACAATGTTTCTCTGTGACATCACAGGGTTGGATTAAAATGAAGGAAAAACTGTGATTTTCAAAACCTGTGATTTTCAAGTTTCTAGCCAGAGGGAAAGTATTTTCTTGCTCCCCTCACAACCGCACATTTAATTGTGTTTTAAAATCACTGTTTAAAATGTTTTTACTTTTGATGATGTCATCGGGTGAACTTTTGAACTTTATATATTTTTACAAAACGAAAAGAAATGGTCGGTTTTCAAAATGCATACACTGGTATTGTGCTGGAGATAATAAATATGAGGTTGAAAAGTGGTGGAGTTACCCTTTAAGTGGAGCTTAATAGAGTCTGAGTGCTCTTCATAAGGACATTTTGCCTGCTAAAAAAAAACTTCTGTGCCTTAGTTATACTATCTGTGCCCTTCTTTAGTGTTGAAGCTTTGTCCTTGGCCTCAGCATAGAAAGTAGAAATCTTTACGAGTGCCCCATCACTATTGTGTGACAGCATATCAGTCGGTGATGTGAATGGAGCAAACCACAGTACAGCAAATCCCCAAACCCTGTTACTGTTGAGCTGTTGAGCTGCCCCCTGCTGGCAGGGCCAATCCCCGGCCGTATGCCAAGGTTGTGCTAGCCCCTCTGCTGATGGGGCCAGCCACTGGTCATGGACCGGGGTTGAGCTGGCCCACCATTGTGTAGGAAGCCTAGGGGGTGAGTTGATGGGGAGGCCAGACCCTGGTCGTGGACTGAGGCTGGCAGGTGGCCTCCCGGCAGGGTGTTCGTAAGGGGCTGAATGCAGGTGAGCAATTGGCATGGTCACGGCTCTATGTCCATATTTGTTCTTTGCTAATAGGCCGCATTCCAATTTGAGTGTCTGGGCCCATACATGGAGTTCCTCCTCCGGGCAACTTCCAATATGAAAGTCTTTACCCATATATGGAGTTCCTGCTCTAAGGCTGAATTGCAATACCCGAGACAATGCCCATATATGGAAGTTCCTGCTGTGGATTAGCTGTGTTGTCTGAAGCTTAAAGCTCTCCTCACGAAACTGCGTTATAAACTAGACTCATGAGGTCGGCTGTCAGATTAGTTTGTGTGATGATGAGACATACAGTAACTGCACACATGCATAATTTACAATAGGCCCTGTCCAGCCGATGAGGGCAGAGGAACCTTATGTTGACCTCAGTCTGACCTTCCTGTCACATAACTTGTAATTACTAATTCGATAGAAAAGTCGATTAAATACTTATTTTTGTGAATTGACATGAATCAAGGTTTTCTGCTGGTGTCCCTCTGACAGATGCACTATAATACTGCATACTACTCACATTAGTGTTGACCTTAGTTAATTGCCCTGTAACGTCAGCTTTAGCTGACTCATTTAGTTTTGCTATTCTACTTTCCCTACCTCTTTTAATTAGGTAAATTTGAATAAAACAATCCCAGGAAGCTGATAAGCAAAAAATAGTTAGATAAATGTCTTAGAATATATGACAACAGGTATTAAATACATTTGCTCTCACAGGTGACAATGCTGCTTTGCATTGCATATTCCGTGGATATTGGGTTAACAAAGCCACCTGAAAAAGTGGCAGCCAGTAAGAAATATCATAGATTTACAAATTAGAATACTAGAATGGAGATGAACCTTCTTATGATGGTCCAAAGGTCAGCCATGTTGGTTGACCATGGTTTGCCAGCCAATTTTAGAAGAATGATTCCATACATTTTTCAAATGAATTCAGTGATAATGCCCGAGAAGCCGGTGTTTGGAGGATATATTGGCATGGGTGTAGATAGGCCCGAGACGGAGTCAATATATTCTCCAAACACCGTCTTTGAGGGTATTATCACTTTTATACAACTGGTTACCAACATATTCAAATAGTGATTGACATATTTGCATTAAAAACTTTATTTTAATGCATTTATTCATACTATTTCATCCTTCCACAAGATATAGTCCCGACACAAATCTAGGGTTGCTACCCAAGCCGGCTGGTTGCTTGTTCTATTGGTTCGGTTGCTTGAGACGCGCCCCAGTCGTTCAGTCTTTTTCTTCTGGATCTATGGACGCAATCCTGTTGTCGTGTCTTTGGCTATGCCGGATTAAGTGATATACATTTACATTTACATTTAAGTCATTTAGCAGACGCTCTTATCCAGAGCGACTTACAAATTGGTGCATTCACCTTATGACATCCAGTGGAACAGCCACTTTACAATAGTGCATCTAAATATTTTAAGGGGGGGAGGGGGTGAGAAGGATTACTTTATCCTATCCTAAGTATTCCTTAAAGAGGTGGGGTTTCAGGTGTCTCCGGAAGGTGGTGATTGACTCCGCTGTCCTGGCGTCGTGAGGAGTTTGTTCCACCATTGGGGAGCCAGAGCAGCGAACAGTTTTGACTGGGCTGAGGCGGGAACTGTACTTCCTCAGTGGTAGGGAGACGAGCAGGCCAGAGGTGGATGAACGCAGTGCCCTTATTTGGGTGTAGGGCCTGATCAGAGCCTGGAGGTACTGAGGTGCCGTTCCCCTCACAGCTCCGTAGGCAAGCACCATGGTCTTGTAGCGGATGCGAGCTTCAACTGGAAGCCAGTGGAGAGAGCGGAGGAGGCGGGGTGACGTGAGAGAACTTGGGAAGGTTGAACACTAGACGGGCTGCGGCGTTCTGGATGAGTTGTAGGGGTTTAATGGCACAGGCAGGGAGCCCAGCCAACAGCGAGTTGCAGTAATCCAGACGGGAGATGACAAGTGCCTGGATTAGGACCTGCGCCGCTTCCTGTGTGAGGCAGGGTCGTACTCTGCGGATGTTGTAGAGCATGAACCTACAGGAACGTGCCACCGTCTTGATGTTAGTTGAGAACGACAGGGTGTTGTCCAGGATCACACCAAGGTTCTTAGCGCTCTGGGAGGAGGACACAATGGAGTTGTCAACCGTGATGGCGAGATCATGGAACGGGCAGTCCTTCCCCGGGAGGAAGAGCAGCTCCGTCTTGCCGAAGTTCAGCTTGAGGTGGTGATCCGTCATCCACACTGATATGTCTGCCAGACATGCAGAGATGCGATTCGCCACCTGGTCATCAGAAGGGGGAAAGGAGAAGATTAATTGTGTGTCGTCTGCATAGCAATGATAGGAGAGACCATGTGAGGTTATGACAGAGCCAAGTGACTTGGTGTATAGCGAGAATAGGAGAGGGCCTAGAACAGAGCCCTGGGGGACACCAGTGGTGAGAGCGCGTGGTGAGGAGACAGATTCTCGCCACGCCACCTGGTAGGAGCGACCTGTCAGGTAGGACGCAATCCAAGCGTGGGCCGCGCCAGAGATGCCCAACTCGGAGAGGGTGGAGAGGAGGATCTGATGGTTCACAGTATCGAAGGCAGCCGATAGGTCTAGAAGGATGAGAGCAGAGGAGAGAGAGTTAGCTTTAGCGGTGCGGAGCGCCTCCGTGATACAGAGAAGAGCAGTCTCAGTTGAATGACTAGTCTTGAAACCTGACTGATTTGGATCAAGCAGGTCATTCTGAGAGAGATAGCGGGAGAGCTGACCAAGGACGGCACGTTCAAGAGTTTTGGAGAGAAAAGAAAGAAGGGATACTGGTCTGTAGTTGTTAACATCGGAGGGATCGAGTGTAGGTTTTTTCAGAAGGGGTGCAACTCTCGCTCTCTTGAAGACGGAAGGGACGTAGCCAGCGGTCAGGGATAAGTTGATGAGCGAGGTGAGGTAAGGGAGAAGGTCTCCGGAAATGGTCTGGAGAAGAGAGGAGGGGATAGGGTCGAGCGGGCAGGTTGTTGGGCGGCCGGCCGTCACAAGACGCGAGATTTCATCTGGAGAGAGAGGGGAGAAAGAGGTCAGAGCACAGGGTAGGGCAGTGTGAGCAGAACCAGCAGTGTCGTTTGACTTAGCAAACGAGGATCGGATGTCGTCGACCTTCTTTTCAAAATGGTTGACGAAGTCATCTGCAGAGAGGGGAGGAGGAGGGGGAGGGGAGGAGGATTCAGGAGGGAGGAGAAGGTGGCAAAGAGCTTCCTAGGGTTAGAGGCAGATGCTTGAAATTTAGAGTGGTAGAAAGTGGTTTTAGCAGCAGAGACAGAGGAGGAAAATGTAGAGAGGAGGGAGCGAAAGGATGCCAGGTCCGCAGGGAGGCGATTTTCCTCCATTTCCGCTCGGCTGCCCGGAGCCCTGTTCTGTGAGCTCGCAATGAGTCGTCAAGCCATGGAGCGGGAGGGAGGACCGAGCCGGCCTGGAAGATAGGGGACATAGAGAGTCAAAGGATGCAGAAAGGGAGGAGAGGAGCGTTGAGGAGGCAGAATCAGGAGATAGGTTGGAGAAGGTTTGAGCAGAGGGAAGAGATGATAGGATGGAAGAGGAGAGAGTAGCGGGGGAGAGAGCGAAGGTTGGGACGGCGCGATACCATCCAGTAGGGGCAGTGTGGGAAGTGTTGGATGAGAGCGAGAGGGAAAAGGATACAAGGTAGTGGTCGGAGACTTGGAGGGGAGTTGCAATGAGGTTAGTGGAAGAACAGCATCTAGTAAAGATGAGGTCGAGCGTATTGCCTGCCTTGTGAGTAGGGGGGGAAGGTGAGAGGGTGAGGTCAAAAGAGGAGAGGAGTGGAAAGAAGGAGGCAGAGAGGAATGAGTCAAAGGTAGACGTGGGGAGGTTAAAGTCGCCCAGAACTGTGAGAGGTGAGCCGTCCTCAGGAAAGGAGCTTATCAATGCATCAAGCTCATTGATGAACTCTCCGAGGGGACCTGGATATGACATGCTATTCTATAAAATAATTTCTCTGTAATTAATACTACCTGATTGAGCTAATCATGTAAATGTAATTAACTAGAGAGTCGGGCACCACAAAATAATATTTATCTTCCGAATAAACTCCTAAAGACCTAGTAATATTTTAAATCAATAGCAGTCAATATTGATCGTCATCTTAATTCAGTCTCATCTGAAAGTTGTAAATTCTTGGTTATCTGCATGAACCCTGGCTAACAAGTTGAATCAGCAATACAAAATTGGGTATCATTATTTATTTACTAAATACCTAACGAATCACACAGAATTACACATACACATATTTAAATCATAACTTGATTACAAATTACATCATAAAGGAAAATGTCCCTAGCGGGCGGAACAGATATGACAGCTGGTTACACAAAAGAAAAGGGCTGGGTTTGAGTGAAAGACTGAGGAACAAAGGGCGAAGCTGTGCTATCGTAAATATAGTATCTTATGCATTCTAAATTACAGCCCATTTGGAAAAGGAAAATGCAATAAATATTTTCTCTGAGCTGCGTTTCGGTAGGTTGGTGGTAGATGGAAGGCCGTGTTGCCCAACTGAGTCCTTTGTCCTTTGAAGAATGTCTCTGCTGGTAAATTGAATACGTTGTAGTAACGTCATTGTGTGGTAGACGGGATACTCTGTCAGTTCCTTCCTAACCCTAGTTTGCAGCAGCTGTTGCTAAGTCAACGGCTAGGAGGTATCAGTTCTGTAGTGAATAGGAGTTAAAAGTTCATACCATTCGCAACCAAAGCTCACGCTGATGTTGGCTTCGTTCTGTAGTTATTATCTGAACTATTCTGACATCGGACCGTCGTCCCCACATCCTCGAAACAGGAGGTTATATTGTCGTCAAGGCTTTATATAGGAAGGGAGAGGAGGGCGTGTTTGAAAAGTTTTATAGCCCATGTCCCTTCACAGGGGCGGGCCACTGATTGAGCAGAGCCATACCTTATGAAATCCAAATCTCACACTTTAGAAGCTATAATCACATTTCATCCCATCACGAATAATTTCATATTCAAACATTTAAATTGAACAACAATTCCATGTGAATCCGATAACTCTGATGTGTAGACTTTCCACTGTAGTGTTTATGTCATCTTATCATTGGTGAGAATGTCTCAGATGACAACTGAACTGACATCAAATTAATTAAGTACCACTGCATATGATCAATTGGTTGGATTTCCAGAATATAGTTCATTTCCCCCCACCTTCTGTTGTTCCTAGAATCTCTATGTTAACCAAGGGTTTTGCAAATGTAACATCAGTAGGGTAGAGAGAGAAAAAAGGGGGGAAGAGGTATTTATGACTGTCATAAACCTACCCCCCAGGCCAACGTCATGACACTGTCGTTCATTCTAAATGTTCCATTGCCATACTGGCTGGAAACGTTCTTATCCCTTGCTTGCTAGCTAGTCAACTACGGCCAACTGTTGTTCAGAGGAGCTAGCCAACAACACAGCTAACACAATCACTTCAAGCTGTAAAGACTGCTAACTAGCTGCACGTTTTACCTTTTTTCAATTGACAGTTCTTTGTATATATCCATAAAAATGATGCCAGCTGATTCATGATTTCGACTGGCAGAGAAACGCTGCCTGTCTGCTTCGTCCCGACTCCCGACACGATCATTACTATGGGACAGCTGGAGATCTAATTTGAATATTGAAACAATGTTGCAAATGTCAAAGAGACAGACAGGAAGATGTATACAAATCTCCACAGTTGAAAACTAAATGTTGGTCTACAGTAGGTATTCCCTAACTGGGGCACCACCAGGGTACGCACAATGCCATCGGGGTACACCAAATAAAAATGTGATAAACAAATTCCAACCAGGCTATACCTTTAGGTGAGGTTCTTTTCTCGCCTGAGTAGCCTTGCTTCACTGCCAAAAATCTAATTAAACCATCTAGTGTTCAGCAAAATAGCAACACAATGTCAAATACAGGTAGCCTAGTCAAATAATTAACATCCGATCACATTAACCGTTACTCTCTCACGGGAATTCCACTAACGGTCCGTATGTAGCCAAACGTAGCTGCTGCTCATGTTGGTATCTGTACTGATGGCGCAGAAGCCATGACAGGGAGACATAGTGGAGTGCTAACGCACGTGCAAGCAGTTGCTTCCGACGCCACTTGGGTACACTGCAGCATCCACCTAGAGACTCTTGCTGCCAAGGGAATGACTGACAGCTTGAAAAACATTTTGGACTCTACAGTGAAAATGGTTAACTTTGTTAAAGCAAAGCACCTGAACCCTGGTGTATTTTCTGCACTATACAATGATATGGGCAGCGATCATGTAACTCTTTTACAACATACAGACGTGTGCTGGTTATCAAAGGGCAAAGTATTGTTTTTATTTTTATTTTGACAAGCTTAAAGTTTTCTTTACTGACCATAATTTTCACTTGTCTGACTGCTTGCATGATGATGGGTTTCTCACACAACTGGCCTATCTGGGTGATGTTCTTTCTCGCCTGAATGATCTGAATCTAGGATTACAGGGACTCTCTGCCACTATATTCAATGTGCGAGACAAAATTGAGGCTATGATTAAGAAGTTGGACCTCTTCTCTGTCTGCATTAACAAGGACAAGACACAGGTATTTCTATCATTGTATGATTTTTTTGTGAGCAAATGAACTCAAGCTTACGGACAATGTCAAATGTGATATAGCGAAACAGATGACACAAACAACTGGATTGGTTATTCCTTTCATGCGCTGCCTCCAGTCCACTTAACAATATCTGAACAAGAGAGCCTCATCGAAATTGCAACAAGCTGTTCTGTGAAAATGGAATTGAATCAGAAGCCACCGCCAGATTTCTGGATTGGGCTGCGCTCAGAGTATCCTGCCTTGGCAAATCACACTGTTAAGACTCTGATGCCCTTTGCAACCACGTACCTATGTGAGAGTGGATTCTCGTCCCACACTAGCATAAAAACTACATACAGGCACAGATTGTGTGTGGAAAATAATTTAAGACTATCTCCAATACAACCCAACATTGCAGAGTTATGTGCATCCTTTCAAGCACATCATTCTCATGAACCTGTGGTGAATTATTCACAATGAATAAAAGGTTTAGTAAGTTAATAGGATCTCTGAGAGTTATCAGCAATAACAAAAACTAAGTACACTCTTAGAAAAAGGCTTCCAAAAGGGTTCTTCGGGTTGTCCCCATAGAAGAACCATTTTGGGTTCCATATAGAACCCTCTGTGAAAAGTGTTTTTACATGGAACCCAAAAGGGTTCTACCTTTTGTTACTGAGCTCCAGAGCCTGAGCATTCTGCAGCTGAGGTCTACTGTTTCAGCCTGTGATGTGTACTTTCTGCATATAGTGGCACATTCTATAGGGCCGCAGAGTCCTGAGTATAAGTCTAGTCAGCAGTAAGGACCAATGCACACCCCTCTTCCTATACTGTGGATTGTTTTCCCTGTAAGAGAGAAAGCTAAGATTTCAGCCAAACTTGTGCTGCAGTGAAAGTGGCAGATATGGAAACTCATGTTGTTTCTGATTAGTAGTTCTGTAGCTGTTGAAAGTGGTTCATTTCTCAGGTGTAGTGACACGTCAAGTGAGTGATCTCCCTTGTGACTGAAGGCGGTGTCTAGTAACCTTGATGCGAGTCACTTTTTCTCATTGGATGGAGTGCCGCAGAGTTCACCTACTGCATGGCAGTAATATGGAGAGGCACGGTGCAGGCTTTGTCTCTATTTATCATCCTGCCATGACGCAGAGCAGGTGAGGCGAGATGCAGCAGGAAGAGGGAAGGAGGGAGGGAGATAAAGGATGATAAGTCATAGGAATCTAAAACCGTCCATAGTTTGCAGAGAAATGAAACTCTTACAGTTTGCATAATAGATCAAATATGGATAAAATATAAATATACTCCTAGACACAATGGGTACAGTAATACATTATGAGGAGTTGTGGGTGTGGTGGTTGCTAGGTGCTTATATCCCAGTTGAGTTCTTGTGTGTGTTTAGTGTGTACTGTAAGCACTGTCTGCAGGGCGGTGCACTATTCTCACATCCTCTGTTGACAGTCAGCAGTGTTCAGGATCTAGTGTTCAGTCAGCAGTGTTCAGGAACAGTGTTCAGGATCTAGTGTTCAGGAACAGTGTTCAGGAACAGTGTTCAGGATCTAGTGTTCAGGATCTAGTGTTCAGGATCTAGTGTTCAGGATCTAGTGTTCAGGATCTAGTGTTCAGGAACAGTGTTCAGGAACAGTGTTCAGGATCTAGTGTTCAGGAACAGTGTTCAGGAACAGTGTTCAGGAACAGTGTTCAGGAACAGTGTTCAGGATCTAGTGTTCAGGAACAGTGTTCAGGAACAGTGTTCAGGATCTAGTGTTCAGGAACAGTGTTCAGGATCTAGTGCACTAGACCAGTGTTTCCCAACTCCAGTCATCAAGTACCCCCAACAGTAAACATTTTATTGTTACTCTGGACCTAAAGCTAATTCAGTTTTTATACTGTAATTTTCACCTGACTTTGTTTCACTTGGTCGTCTTTTGTCATTGTCAGAGCTTAGAGGAGTCTCTGTGGTGCTACAGGTGTAGGATGTTAATTTGATCACTCTTTTGTTGCTGAGAATTTTTCTGCAGTTTCGTGATTTGCATAAATTCACTGAAAACCCACACTAACACACAGTTCTATTAACAGTATGGCACTTTTCATGTTGCTTACTTTTGACCAGTTTTAGCCTTACCAAAGATCAAGCAATTAAACGTTCAAATCCTGTTGCTGCCTATTATTTTGTGTGCCAATATAGGTCAAATTAATATCCAACATCTGTACTGTATTAAGGTAAATATAGCTTGCAGAACAAGGGAATTACTATTTCTAACTGGGGCAAAGCACACAGAAGTTTTACACTACACCAAAGCCTTTGCTCAATTAGAGACAGTGAACATCCCGAGGGAACCAGAAAAGGCAAATTGTTGTTTTGATTTGGAAGAAAAGCTTGTGTCAGCCATAATGACAACCCTGACTGTTGCCCTGGTAATCAAACCATTCAGCAGGACAATGACACCATTGAGATGGGTTTCAAGTGATCTGGCTCTGGTTACGAGCTCCGCAAAGACCATGTTTATCTAATACGGTGTTGGTGTGTCTCTGCTTTCACCATGGGGAAAAACGACACTGTACACACACACACACACACACACACACACACACACACACACACACACACGCACATTTTTCTCTCATGCTGGCATCTTTTGTTACCGACTGATTGGCATGGGTTTCGTTCTGCCTGATGCCACTGACGTGCTTAGTGCGGGGTAATCCAAACGTAAGCCGCAAAGTTAGATGAGTTTTTGAGCTCTGGGTTCATTTATTTCTCTCTCCTCTTAGCCTAGTCCCTATAGGGTCTGGGTAGCTAGGGAGCACAGAGTCTGGAGATAAAGGACAGTCAAGGACAGGTTCCCTGCCTCCAGCATATTCAGGCCTTTGATTAGGCCTAGTGTGTGGGTAGTGGGCGCGGATGGGCTGACAACATACCTGGAGTGGCAGTAAGCTTCTAGCTACTAACTCTAATAACCACTGGCACTGTTATAATGAGTTATAATGGCTCTGAAAACGTAAGAGATTCTTCACCCTAAAATCAAAGTTTCCATACTTCAAAAGAGGTTCAGTGGATTCATATGCCATGCTATCTGATGTTTCTGACCCGACAGCTTTACAGGAACATCTGCCAGCCTCCTAAATCCTAAATGAAGGGAAATGATTGGCACCGTTTAATAGGACGATTAGCCATGTAATCTTAGTTAACCCAAATCGTGCGTAACTTGGTGAGATGCTCAATGTCCACTAGAGATGACGAGCCATGTAAAACTCTTCTATAATTGTGTCCTATGGCCTTGTTTGACTTTGTTCAGCCTGCAATGGAGGCTGTCTGTCAGTAGGGGGCCACCTCCAATATCTGTGACATCAAACTAGAACTCAAATCAAATTGTGTTGGTCACATACACATGTTTAGCAGATGTTATTGCGGGTGTAGTGGAATGCTTGTGTTTCTAGCTCCAAGAGTGCACGAATAGCTAACAATTTCACAACAATACACACAATTCACATACATCTAAAGTAAAGGAATGGAATTAAGAATATATAAAGATATGGATGAGCAATGTCTGAGCGGCATAGACTAAAATACAGTAGAATAGAGTACAGTATATAAATATGAGATGAGTAATGAGAAATATGTCAACATTATTAAAGTGACTACGTGGTAGTTTACATTGTGAGAAAAGGCTAATATCGGTGCGTACCTCTAGTCTTTAATCAGTTAAAGGAACTGAACCTAATAATTTCAAGTAAAATGGAATGACCTTTTAGAGTTTCTCTTTATGCTTTAAAACCACACATTCCTATAAGTGTTCATATTCTGCTTCATGCTAATAAAACATGCTCAGATGTTGATCTAAACTGAAGCCAGAACATGCTATTCACACTGAGATGCCCTGAGATGCATGTTGACACTTTTCAATGGTGTTGACTAACTTACTCATGTTGTACAACCCAATTTACAGCATATAGAAGATGAAGGTGATAGTAGTGACAAGTAAAGGACTGCTTCTTTAACAGAAAGACACAGCTCCCTGTCTGCTGGGCTCTGAGAGGGAGATTGATGATCTCTCAATCCCAACGTGCTCCTGAGGGGTGCAGACGGAGAGAAGCAGCGCTCGGTTTGTCAGTCAACTGTGGTACTTTTCTGTCACTCCGAGTGACGGCTGTGGAGGACACAACCTCGATTTAGAAACACTGCACTTATAGGACGACTCCCTGCAATCTGACTCTCTCTCTTCCTCTCTCTACTATCTCTCTCACTCTCTTTCTCTGAGCTCCAAATGCATTGTTGCTATTAATAACACAGCTTCCCGGGCTGAGCAAAGGGCTCTTTCCCTCGTGTGTGTGTGTGTGTGTGTGTGTGTGTGTGTGTGTGTGTGTGTGTGTGTGTGTGTGTGTGTGTGTGTGTGTGTGTGTGTGTGTGTGTGTGTGTGTGTGTGTGTGTGTGTGTGTGTGTGTGTGTGTGTGTGTGTGTGTGTGTGTGTGTGGAGGAGCATGTCGGAGTAGGACACACACTGAAAATTGCTGTAACAAGACTGTGTTAACTTCATGGCTGTGTGGGGCTTCATGGGTATCTCTCTCCCAATATTACTTAGAATAGGACTGACAGGACAGTAATCTATGAAATACATGGAGCAGTATTCCTCACAATACATTTCACATACTGTATATTTCAGCTGTAAAAATGTCTCCATATACTCTATCTGCTGCATTATGGGCATTATCTGATGAGGGAACAGTGCATCTATGATGGGAATAGGAGCAGGCAGTAGGCTATAGGTTTGGTGTGGGAGTGAGAGCCTGGGAAGTTGAAGGTTAGCATGCAGGAAGGACACTCCAGTCCACAGTAACTGCAGCAGTCTTCACTTTCTTCCTGTTCCTGTTCCCCTAGCCCATGTGATCTGCTGGGGGCGGGGCCTCTTCTCCCAGCCCTCCACTCACAGGAGGAGGATTCAGAAGGAGGAGGAGGATTCAGAAGGAGGAGTAGCCTGCTGCAAGGAAAGGGGCCCCTGTGAGTCAGTGCAGGTGATTGATTTGCTTTTCACGCACGTAGAATAGTTCTCGTGCCAATAATCTAGAGATCAGCACCACTACAGCCACGGTCCTCTACTCTCACTCCTGCAGGAGTCATCATACACTTACCTGCAGGACGGGTTTGCCCACATTGTCTGTCACTAACCAGCATGGAGGAGATGCAGTCATCCATCCATCCCTGTAAACTGGGTGGCTCACCTTACTAAACCACTACTGTCGGCGCTCAGGAGGAACTTAAACCTATGCAGGTAGCATGAACCTAATGGGACTCTGTGATTACAGATAGAGGTAGAGGAGAAAGTAGCCAGGATTGGCTAGGTTACTTTCTACTTGTAATCCGTTACCAGCTACCTGTCCAAAATTGTAATCTTTAATGTAACTTTTGGGTTACCCAAACTCAGTAATTTAATCGGATTACTTTCCCCTGAAGAAGACAAAAAGGATCCAACAAACAAATTTGTTGTGTCATCATAGTGGTCTCTGACATCATAGTGGTCTCTGACATCATAGTGGTCTCTGACATCATAGTGGTCTCTGACATCATAGTGGTCTCTGACATCATAGTGGTCTCTGTCATCATAGTGGTCTCTGACATCATAGTGGTCTCTGACATCATAGTGGTCTCTGTCATCATAGTGGTCTCTGTCATCATAGTGGTCTCTGTCATCATAGTGGTCTCTGACATCATAGTGGTCTCTGACATCATAGTGGTCTCTGTCATCATAGTGGTCTCTGACATCATAGTGGTCTCTGACATCATAGTGGTCTCTGACATCATAGTGGTCTCTGACATCATAGTGGTCTCTGACATCATAGTGGTCTCTGACTTGGGGTCAGACTCGCTCAGGTGGAACCAACCTGAACCAACTTTTTTCAATGCTGAATTGAATGTCATTGAGAAAACAGAATGGTGTCAATGTATTTATTTTTGAAAAGTAATCCAAGAAGTAATCATCTAGTATTTTTTCAAAAGTATCTGTAATTTGATTGCAACATTTTTTCTGGTAATGTACCTGATTACGCCGTTGTTTTTGGTAATCAGATTACATGTAATCAGTTACTGCCCAACAGAGAGGAGGGGGGAGAGAGAGAGTAGCTGGGGGCCTTCTCTGCAGTGTGCTGCTGCTACTGCAGGGACAAGGTGACTTTAGAGCAGAACAATTGTTTTAATGGGTGAAATATGAGACTGTCTTTGTCCTTCAGGGAGAGGTCATGCATGCGGACAGAAGACCATGTTCACATGCGGTGTAAAGACAGACATTTGTTCAGATCAATTGTTCACATTGTTCACATTTGTAATACATCCAGAGTCAGCCAAGCAGCAGAACATATCAATCTAGCTAAATACACAGTACTAACCGCTGTGAGGAATGGTACATTATTGCATTAATGTACGCTTCTGTAACAGGTATTTACCCAGATATTTCATGGAGACACGTAAAACAAAAGGAAATGTCATCTAAAACAAAACGTTTCAGCAACCATGTTGTTATGTCATCTTGGCTTCACTCAGCTCCGCAGCAGATGACAGTCCTCCTGTCAGGTCACTTGTCAATTTCCTGTTTCCCATCATGCTTTTGGCTCTCCACCAGGAAGTTGGGGATAATCCTGCTGCCCACATGGTCACTGGCATGGTGCTAGTGCAAATGGCACGCTGCTGGGCCAAGCGGTGTGGAGGAGGGTTAGTGACTAATTATACTACATTATGAAACAGCAGCACATTACTGTCAGGGACAGATGCTGGAGAGAGGTGTAGTGGTGTCTGCTAAGAAGGAGAGGGGGAAAGGACCATGCTATCTCACCATTTCACCTAGCTTAAGAGTTTCTTCATCTGGTCCTTGGGGACCTACAGGGGTGCACATTTTTGTTCTTGCCCTGCACTAACATACCTGATCTGATTCAATGTATCAACAGTCCCTTGATTAGCTCACACACCTGCCTCAAGTATGCTATTTAGGTGTGTCTCCCTCAGTGGGAGGCCTATCTTTTGAGGATTCTTTCATTGAAGTCAATGAAAGCCAAAGCTAATATGACTGAGAAAACTCATCTTTAACTTGTCCAAGCTTATCAGGAATGTCACCAATCCATCTCCACAATCCCACACAGTGTGAAGGGCAGGGCCGTGCACAGGCCTTTGGCGGGGCAGGTGCTCAAAGTTACACACACACAAGTTTACTTACATTTCTTACATTCATAGCTAATTATCTAATGCTCAACATATATTATTAAGCATAGGCCTCATTGACTTTCTGCAAAATCATGCCACTTATCCCAATGTAAGCAAGATTACAGCCTACTGCTCAAAGAGAGGGCAAAGAGGGTCGGCTATCAGCTGATCATAATGAAAATATAGTATGTAAATCAGCTAGTTAGCTAGCTAGCTAGTTAGCTATGCTGTTGAAACAATCTAACTAGTCTTTACCTGTGATTGGAGTTTGTTCGGGTGCTGACATCTGCCTCTTAGGCCTCTAACAAACAGTCAAATTGAAATCTTCCCTGTTCCTGACCGTGAGATCACACATGCAACTCAAAGGGAGCCCTTCGACACTACCGTTCAGTGCCGGTAGCGCAGTGCACATGCTCATGTGGGAAATTTTTCCAATATCCAAAAAATGAGAATATACCTAGTTTGACGGGCAATTAATTTAAGTAATGAGAGAAAATTAAATTAGATTAAATTCTAATGTAATAATTGAAAACCACCACCAATCTGAAAGGGCACTTTTGTCATAGGAGGAAAAGGTCAGGTGCTCAGGCACCCTTAGACCTCTATCTGTGCCCAGTGAAGGGTCAGCGTTGTGGGTACAATTTACCCAGGTTTACTGTATACACATTACCAGTGTTCCAAGTCTTTGCTTTGTTTTGAAAGCAGAGGGATAATTACTTAGGCTTACGGTAGAACAAGTTGGGAGGCGTTTACCAGTGTGGGTTTAAGTCCATAAAATAAGTAGGTAGATGTACGCCCCAAAACGTTTGTGAGGTGTGAAGGCGAGTTGCTGTCTAATGGAAAGTGAACTTCTCACCCCTAAAAAGGCATATACTGTAGTGTATACGTCTACTGTCATCACAAACAGTTGCTACATGGTGGACATGGAATAGTGGAATAGTTTACATTTTCCAGGGAAAGCAGTGAAAGATCCTGGAAGCTTTCTGAATAACATGTGTGGTTGTCTCTGTGTGTGCATGCGTGTGTGTGACCCTCTGGGTGGTCTGAGGTATGTGTTCTCTGTGGGGGTATCAGGGGCCATTCTGGCCACTGTTGAGTTTTTCTCAGCTGTCTGGATCAATGGGATCAAGTTATTCTGCCTACCAGACCCACCACCAGCCTCGGGCCTAGTTCTTCATCCTTAGTTGATCAGGTTGAATTTGAAGACACAAGTCATGTTCTTGCTTCATGTATATACTGCATGTAGTAGCCAATCATCAAACTAAGACAAACTGTCTTCAAATTATTTTGATTATGAGGTAGACACTGCTTTTGGTGGAATGGAACACAGTGTTTCTCTCAAATACTATACCCCTACTTTTTATTTATGAATTTTTTAAAACCTTATTTAACAAGGCAAGTTAGTTAAGAACAAATTATTATTTACAATGACAGCCTAGGAACAGTGGGCAGAACGGGCAGCTCGTGGATTTGATCTTACAACCTTTCGGTTACAAGTCCAACGCTCTAACCACTAGGCTACCTGCCGCCCCTACCCACCTCTACCCTCACCTCAAACCCCACTTCTACCTCTACCCTATCTCTACCTCTACCTCTAACCCTACCACTACCTCTATTTATACCTCTAACCCTACCTCTACCTCTATTTATACCTCTAACCCTACCTCTACCTCTATTTATACCTCTAACCCTACCTCTAACCCTACCTCTACCTCTAACCCTCACCTCTAACCCTACCTCTCTAACCCTACCTCTAACTCCCTCTATTTATACCTCTAATCCTACCTCTACCTCTAACCCTACCTCTAACTCTACCTCTACCCTAACCCTACCTCTAACCCTCACCTCTAACCCTACCTCTATTTATACCTCTAACCTTACCTCTATTTATACCTCGAACCCTACCTCTATTTATACATTTATACCTCTAACCCTACCTCTAACCCAACCTCTAACCCTACCTCTACCTCTAACCCTACCTCTACCCCTACCTCTACCTCTAACCCTACCTCTACCTCTATTTATACCTCTAACCCTACCTCTAACCCTACCTCTACCTCTAACCCTCACCTCTAACCCTACCTCTACCTCTAACCCTCACCTCTAACCCTACCTCTATTTATACCTCTAACCCTACCTCTACCTCTAACCCTACCTCTAACTCTACCTCTACCCTAACCCTACCTCTAACCCTCACCTCTAACCCTACTTCTAACCCTCACCTCTAACCCTACCTCTATTTATACCTCTAACCCTACCTCTATTTATACCTCGAACCCTACCTCTATTTATACATTTATACCTCTAACCCTACCTCTAACCCTCA
>NW_025747863.1:42500-44750 GCF_021184085.1 Oncorhynchus gorbuscha | reverse complement strand
GGACTACAGTCCATTACAGATTACAAAGGAAGACCCAGCTGTGACCTGCCCAACCATGCCTCTTTTCTAGACAAATTCAACTCATTTTATGCTTGTCAACAACAACAACAACAACAACAACAACAACAACAACACCACCGTGCCGTGCATGAGGGGTCTGTCATGCCAAATAGTGTCCCGCTCTACTCACAATGGGATTCATAAACTATTAGTGTCCCCCCCCCCCCCCCCCCCCCCCCCGCCGAACCAGAAGACTGGGTGATCTCTCTCGAAGCTGACGTGAGCAAGGTCTTAAATCAGGTCAACGTCCCAAGACTGGACTGTAATTCCAGCGAGCGTTCTCAGAGCATGTGCAGATCAGCTGGCAGGCATATCCACTGTAATGATCAACCTCTCCTTGTCCCAGTCTGTCAGACCATGTACAGATCAACCTCTCCTTGTCCCAGTCTGTCAGACCATGTGCAGATCAACCTCTCCTTGTCCCAGTCTGTCAGACCATGTGCAGATCAACCTCTCCTTGTCCCAGTCTGTCAGACCATGTGCAGATCCCACCTCTCCTTGTCCCAGTCTGTCAGACCATGTGCAGATCAACCTCTCCTTGTCCCAGTCTGTCAGACCATGTGCAGATCAACCTCTCCTTGTCCCAGTCTGTCAGACCATGTGCAGATCAACCTCTCCTTGTCCCAGTCTGTTAGACCATGGTGCAGTTCAACCTCTCCTTGTCCCAGTCTGTCAGACCATGTGCAGATCAACCTCTCCCCTTGTCCCAGTCTGTCAGACCATGTGCAGATCAACCTCTCCTTGTCCCAGTCTGTCAGACCATGTGCAGATCAACCTCTCCCCAGTCTGTAATCCCCACATGTTTTAACCAGGATCATTCCTGCTCCTAATACCTCCAAGGCTTCATGCCACAATGACCCCCACCCTGTAGCCCCCACCCTGTAGCCCCCCACCCTGTAGCCCCCACTGTGTAGCCCCCACCCTGTAGCCCCCACTGTGTAGCCCCACCCCCTGTAGCCCCACCCTGTAGCTCCCACCTGTAGCCCTCACCCTGTAGCCCTCAAGTTGTAGCCCCACCTGTAGCTCCCACCCTGTAGCCCCCCCACCCTGTAGCTCCCACCCTGTAGCTCCCACCCTGTAGCTCCCACCCTGTAGCCCCCACCCTGTAGCTCCCACCCTGTAGCCCTCACCCTGTAGCCCTCACCCTGTAGCCCTCACCCTGTAGCACTCACCCTGTAGCCCTCACCCTGTAGCCCTCACCCTGTAGCCCTCACCCTGTAGCACTCACCCTGTAGCCCTCACCCTGTAGCCCTCACCCTGTAGCCCTCACCCTGTAGCCCCCACACTGTAAATCAGGAAGTGCTTTGAGAGGCTGGTTATGACACACGTCATCTCCAGAAACACTAGAAACCCCAGACCCACTCCAATATGCATACCACCCCAGACCCACTCCAATATGCATACCGCCCCAGACCCACTCCAATATGCATACCACCCCAGACCCACTCCAATATGTATACCGCCCTAGACCCACTCCAATATGCATACCACCCCAGACCCACTCCAATATGCATACCGCCCCAGACCCACTCCAATATGCATACCACCCCAGACCCACTCCAATATGCATACCGCCCCAGACCCACTCCAATATGCATACCACCCCAGACCCACTCCAATATGCATACCACCCCAGACCCACTCCAATATGCATACCACCCCAGACCCACTCCAATATGCATACCGCCCCAGACCCACTCCAATATGCATACCACCCCAGACCCACTCCAATATGCATACCGCCCCAGACCCACTCCAATATGCATACCGCCCCAGCAGACCCACTCCAATATGCATACCGCCCCAGACCCACTCCAATATGCATACCGCCCCAGACCCACTCCAATATGCATACCGCCCCAGACCCACTCCAATATGCATACCCCCCAGACCCACTCCAATATGCATACCGCCCCAGCAGACCCACTCCAATATGCATACCGCCCCAGACCCACTCCAATATGCATACCGCCCCAGAGACCCACTCCAATATGCATACTGCCCCAGACCCACTCCAATATGCATACCACCCCAGACCCACTCCAATATGCATACCACCCCAGACCCACTCCAATATGCATACCGCCCCAGACCCACTCCAATATGCATACCACCCCAGACCCACTCCAATATGTATACCGCCCCAGACCCACTCCAATATGCATACCACCCCAGACCCACTCCAATATG
>NW_025747863.1:15000-37500 GCF_021184085.1 Oncorhynchus gorbuscha | reverse complement strand
GAGTCATGTACTCTACTGTTCTACATCACTATACCAGAGTCATGTACTCTACTGTTCTACATCACTATACCAGAGTCATGTACTCTACATCACTATACCAGAGTCATGTACTCTACATCACTATACCAGAGTCATGTACTCTACTGTTCTACATCACTATACCAGAGTCATGTACTCTACTGTTCTACATCACTATTCCAGAGTCATGTCCTCTACTGTTCTACATCACTATACCAGAGTCATGTACTCTACATCACTATACCAGAGTCATGTACTCTACTGTTCTACATCACTATACCAGAGTCATGTACTCTACATCACTATACCAGAGTCATGTCCTCTACTGTTCTACATCACTATACCAGAGTCATGTCCTCTACTGTTCTACATCACTATACCATAGTCATGTACTCTACATCACTATACCAGAGTCATGTACTCTACATCACTATACCAGAGTCATGTACTCTACATCACTATACCAGAGTCATGTACTCTACATCACTATACCAGAGTCATGTACTCTACATCACTATACCAGAGTCATGTACTCTACTGTTCTACATCACTATACCAGAGTCATGTACTCTACTGTTCTACATCACTATACCAGAGTCATGTACTCTACTGTTCTACATCACTATACCAGAGTCATGTACTCTACTGTTCTACATCATTATACCAGAGTCATGTACTCTACTGTTCTACATCACTATACCATAGTCATGTACTCTACTGTTCTACATCACTATACCAGAGTCATGTACTCTACATCACTATACCAGAGTCATGTACTCTACTGTTCTACATCACTATACCAGAGTCATGTACTCTACATCACTATACCAGAGTCATGTACTCTACTGTTCTACATCACTATACCAGAGTCATGATAATGCTGTGCTTTATTATAAAGGGTTTTTTCTGCTCGGCGTTCCAGGTAAATCAGAGCCACTCACGTTCTGTTTCCGGCACCTTCCAATATACCAATGAATCACTGTACAAAACAGAATCCTCTTCAACTGATCCATATTTCTGACTAAACCTCCAGTGTTGACCTATAGGTGAACGAAGGTCAAACAGACTGTAACAGATCAATGGGAAGAAACCATACCCAGACGTGCTTCAGCCCAGCTTCAAAAAAAAAAAGGAGGAATCGACGGAGGGACTTGAATATTCCCAAAAATATTCCTCACCCACAAGAAACTTCAAGTAATAGAAGCTGTAAAGATGGTACCTGCAGTGTACGACCATGGGTCCTGCGTCTGCAGGGTTGCAGGCCTTGACCCGTCGTAGGAAGGCCAGGAAGGGGTGGGTGTTCGGGGGACCCCGTGGTCCGGCCAGGCTGTAAACTGGAACTGACGAATCTCACGCTTCTCATTGGAGCCACTCTGGAGGAGGGAGAGAGGGGGGAGGGGAGGGGAGAGAGGAGAGGAGGGGAGAGAGGAGGGGAGAGGACAAGAGAGAGGGGGAGGGGAGGGGAGAGGAGAGAGGAGGGGAGAGGAGGGGGGGAGAGGAGAGGGGGAGGGGAGGGGAGAGGGGGAGGGGAGAGGAGAGAGGAGAGGAGAGGAGAGGGGAGGGAGGGAGGAGAGGAGAGGAGGGGGGGGGGAAGAGGAGAGGAGAGGAGAGGAGAGAGGAGGGGAGAGAGGGAGAGGAGAGGAGAGGGGAGGGAGGAGAGAGGAGAGGAGAGGAGGAAAGAGGAGAGGGAGGAGAGGGGAGGGAGGAGAGGAGAGGGAGGGGAGGGGGAGGAGGAGAGAGGAGAGAGAGAGGAGGGGAGAGAGGAGAGGAGAGGAGAGGGGAGGGAGGGAGGAGAGGAGAGAGGAGAGGAGGGGAGGGGGAGAGAGGAGAGGAGAGAGGAGGGAGGGGAGAAAGGAGAGGGGGAGAGAGGAGAGAGAGGAGAGGGGGAGAGAGGAGAGGAGAGGAGAGGAGGGGAGGGAGGGAGGGAGGAGGGAGAGAGAGAGGAGAGGGAGAGGAGAGGAGAGGAGAGAGGAGAGGGAGGAGAGGAGGGGAGGGGGAGAGGAGGGGAGGGGGAGAGAGGAGAGGAGGGGAGAGAGGAGAGGAGGGGAGAGGAGAGAGGAGGGAGAGGGGAGAGGAGAGGGGAGAGGAGAGGAGGGGAGAGGAGAGGAGAGAGGAGAGGGGGGAGGGAGAGGACAGGACAGGAGAGGAGAGGAGGGGAGAGGAGAGAGGAGAGGGGGAGGGAGAGGAGGGGGTAGAGGAGGGAGAGGAGAGAGGGAGAGAGGAGAGGAGAGGAGGGGAGAGAGGAGAGGGGAGGGGAGAGGACAGGACAGGAGAGGAGGGGAGAGGGGGAGGGGACAGGGAGAGGAGGGGAGAGAGGAGAGGGGGGGAGAGGGGGAGGGAGAGGAGGGGAGAGAGGAGGGGGAGGGGAGAGAGGAGAGAGGAAGGGAGGGGAGGGGAGGAGAGGGGAGGAGGGGAGAGGAGGGGAGAGGAGGGGAGAGAGGAGAGGAGGGGAGGGGAGAGGGAGAGGGGGAGGGGAGAGGAGAGAGGAGGAGGAGAGGGGGGAAGGGAGGGGAGAGGACAGGACAGGAGGAGAGGAGAGGAGGGGAGGGGGGGGGAGGGAGAGGAGAGGGGGGGCAGGGCAGGGCAGGGCAGGGGAGAGGAGAGGGGGGAGAGAGGAGAGGGGGAGGGGAGAGGAGAGGAGGGGAGGAGAGGGGGAGGGGAGAGGAGAGGGAGGGCAGGGAGAGGAGAGATGAGGAGAGGGAGTGGGGAGAGGGAGAGGAGAGTGGAGTGGGGGGAGAGGGAGAGGAGAGGAGAGGAGAGGAGAGGAGAGGAGAGGAGAGGAGAGGAGAGGAGAGGAGAGGAGAGGAGAGTACAAAAAAGTAGACACATAAAACACACATCCGTCTCTCTGTCTCTCACACACACACACACACACACACACACACACACACACACACACACACACACACACACACACACACACACACACACACACACACACACACACACACACACACACACACACACACACACACACACACACACACACACACACACACCTTGTAGAGAGCGAAGGTCCTAACAGAGTATGTAGCCAGCTCTACGGTGTCCAGCAGAGTAACCTGTATCAGCCCCATATGTCTCTGTTCCTCTGGTAGGCCAGTACTGATCACATTTTACCTGCAGAGACAGAGAGACAACGTCAGAGGGGGCGGAGGGGGTAAAACAACTGAGAACAAAAGAGAGAGAGAGAAACAGATAATGAAAGAGAGACCGAATGTTCATGAGAATGTGTGTGTTTTTTACAGAGAATATGAGAGAGTGAGAGAGAATGTGAGAGAGAGAGAGACAGAGATAATGAGAGAAGAGAGGGAGAGATAATGAGAGAAGAGAGGGAGAGATAATGAGAGAAGAGAGAGAGAGAGAGAAAATGAGAGAGAGAGATAATGAGAGAAGAGAGGGAGAGATAATGAGAGAAGAGAGAGAGAGAGAGAAAATGAGAGAGAGAGAGAGAGACAGAGAGAGAGTGTGTGTGTGTGTGTGTGTGTGTGTGTGTGTGTGTGTGTGTGTGTGTGTGTGTGTGTGTGTGTGTGTGTGTGTGTGTGTGTGTGTGTGTGTGTGTGTGTGTGTGTGTGTGTGTGTGTGTAGGTACAGTGTGTGAGAGACAGACAGGTGTTATTCTAAGTTATCTATCAGATACTGAACTAGCTGTAAGTGGTCACAGGATGTTGTGCTAACCTCTACAAATATGCAAACACCAAACCCCAGCATGCTTTAGCCCTGCACCACATCATATTCCACATAACAAGCAGACAGATTTGTAGTTCTTTTCCAGCCTCAGAAACCACAGGGAGCTAAGGGAACAAAATCACAGAAATCCCCCGGAGAGCCCGTGACAGAGTCAGGCCAAACCAAACGATGAGGATGAGCTGATCCATCCAGTTTCACATCAAAGCCAGTGGGGAGGCCTGCTCTGCATTCCGCTCGTCCAGACTGGATTCTGGTGTTTCTGGCCATTGCTACTCTGTAATTAACTGTTCTCTTTCCCTGAAACGCTGGGATTATAATACCTCATTATACTGTACTGCTTTCCACAGGGCTGAGACAGCTTGATGTACAGGACACCCCCTGGACAGGACACTAGTCTATATCCTGTGTCTGTAGTGAGAGACAGGACACCCCCTGGACAGGACACTAGTCTATCTCCTGTTTCTGTAGTGAGAGACAGCTTGATGTACCAGGACACCCCCTGGACAGGACACTAGTCTATCTCCTGTTTCTGTAGGGAGACAGCTTGATGTACAGGACACCCCCTGGACAGGACACTAGTCTATATCCTGTTTCTGTAGTGAGACAGCTTGATGTACAGGACACCCCCTGGACAGGACACTAGTCTATATCCTGTGTCTGTAGTGAGAGACAGGACACCCCCTGGACAGGACACTAGACTATCTCCTGTTTGTGTAGGGAGACAGCTTGATGTACCAGTACACCCCCCGGACAGGACACTAGTCTATCTCATGTTTCTGTAGGGAGACAGCTTGATGTACCAGTACACCCACTGGACAGGACACTAGTCCGTCTCCTGTTTCTGTAGGGAGACAGCTTGATGTACCAGTACACCCCCTGGACACCAGGACACAGGTCTATTACAGGGAAATAGCATAGCATTTCTACTGAGAGGCTGAGTTACACACCAGGTAATGACTGGCCTAAACATAGCATATTGTAGCTCCCTGATGTGCTGTATATGTAGTCTAATGCTGATGTACTGAAGCTCTATGGTACAATCTAATAGTCTAATAGTCTAACAGTCTAACAGTCTAACAGTCTAACAGACAGTCTAATAGTCTAACAGTCTAATAGTCTACAGTCTAATAGTCTAATAGTCTAATAGTCTAACAGTCTAATAGTCTAATAGTCTAATAGTCTAATAGTCTAACAGTCTAATAGTCTAATAGTCTAATAGTCTAACAGTCTAATAGTCTAATAGTCTAACAGTCTAATAGTCTAATAGTCTAATAGTCTAATAGTCTAATAGTCTAACAGTCTAACAGTCTAATAGTCTAACAGTCTAACAGTCTAATAGTCTAACAGACAGTCTAACAGTCTAACAGACAGTCTAACAGTCTAACAGACAGTCTAACAGTCTAACAGTCTAATAGTCTAATAGTCTAATAGTCTAACAGTCTAATAGTCTAATAGTCTAACAGTCTAACAGTCTAACAGTCTAATAGTCTAATAGTCTAATAGTCTAACAGTCTAACAGTCTAATAGTCTAGTCTAATAGTCTAACAGTCTAACAGTCTAACAGTCTAACAGTCTAATAGTCTAATAGTCTAACAGTCTAACAGTCTAACAGTCTAATAGTCTAATAGTCTAATAGTCTAACAGTCTAACAGTCTAACAGTCTAATAGTCTAATAGTCTAATAGTCTAACAGTCTAACAGTCTAACAGACAGTCTAACAGTCTAATAGTCTAATAGTCTAACAGTCTAACAGTCTAACAGACAGTCTAACAGTCTAATAGTCTAATAGTCTAACAGTCTAACAGTCTAACAGTCTAACAGTCTAACAGTCTAACAGTCTAATAGTCTAATAGTCTAATAGTCTAACAGTCTAACAGTCTAACAGACAGTCTAACAGTCTAATAGTCTAATAGTCTAACAGTCTAACAGACAGTCTAACAGTCTAATAGTCTAATAGTCTAACAGTCTAACAGTCTAATAGTCTAATAGTCTAATAGTCTAACAGTCTAACAGACAGTCTAAAAGTCTAACAGTCTAACAGTCTAATAGTCTAACAGTCTAACAGTCTAACAGTCTAACAGTCTAATAGTCTAACAGTCTAATAGTCTAACAGTCTAACAGTCTAATAGTCTAACAGACAGTCTAACAGTCTAACAGTCTAACAGTCTAACAGTCTAATAGTCTAACAGTCTAATAGTCTAACAGTCTAACAGTCTAATAGTCTAACAGACAGTCTAACAGTCTAACAGTCTAACAGTCTAACAGTCTAATAGTCTAACAGTCTAACAGTCTAATAGTCTAACAGACAGTCTAACAGACAGTCTAACAGTCTAACAGTCTAATAGTCTAATAGTCTACAGTCTAATAGTCTAATAGTCTAATAGTCTAATAGTCTAACAGTCTAACAGTCTAATAGTCTAATAGTCTAATAGTCTAACAGTCTAACAGTCTAATAGTCTAACAGACAGTCTAACAGTCTAACAGACAGTCTAACAGTCTAACAGACAGTCTAACAGTCTAACAGTCTAATAGTCTAATAGTCTAATAGTCTAACAGTCTAACAGACAGTCTAACAGTCTAACAGTCTAATAGTCTAATAGTCTAACAGTCTAACAGTCTAATAGTCTAATAGTCTAATAGTCTAACAGTCTAACAGTCTAACAGTCTAACAGTCTAACAGTCTAACAGACAGTCTAACAGACAGTCTAACAGTCTAACAGTCTAACAGTCTAACAGTCTAATAGTCTAACAGTCTAACAGTCTAATAGTCTAATAGTCTAACAGACAGTCTAACAGTCTAACAGTCTAACAGTCTAACAGTCTAACAGACAGTCTAACAGTCTAACAGTCTAACAGTCTAACAGTCTAACAGTCTAATAGTCTAACAGTCTAATAGTCTAATAGTCTAACAGTCTAACAGTCTAATAGTCTAACAGTCTAATAGTCTAATAGTCTAACAGTCTAACAGTCTAATAGTCTAACAGTCTAACAGTCTAACAGTCTAACAGTCTAATAGTCTAATAGTCTAACAGTCTAACAGTCTAATAGTCTAATAGTCTAACAGTCTAACAGTCTAATAGTCTAACAGTCTAATAGTCTAACAGTCTAATAGTCTAACAGTCTAACAGTCTAACAGTCTAACAGTCTAATAGTCTAATAGTCTAACAGTCTAACAGTCTAATAGTCTAACAGTCTAACAGTCTAATAGTCTAACAGTCTAACAGTCTACAGTCTAACAGTCTAATAGTCTAATAGTCTAATAGTCTAACAGTCTAACAGTCTAACAGACAGTCTAATAGTCTAACAGTCTAACAGTCTAATAGTCTAACAGTCTAACAGACAGTCTAACAGTCTAACAGTCTAACAGTCTAACAGACAGTCTAACAGTCTAACAGTCTAACAGTCTAATAGTCTAATAGTCTAACAGTCTAACAGTCTAATAGTCTAACAGTCTAATAGTCTAATAGTCTAACAGTCTAACAGTCTAACAGTCTAATAGTCTAACAGTCTAACAGTCTAATAGTCTAATAGTCTACAGTCTAATAGTCTAATAGTCTAATAGTCTAATAGTCTAATAGTCTAATAGTCTAACAGTCTAACAGTCTAATAGTCTAATAGTCTAATAGTCTAACAGTCTAACAGACAGTCTAACAGTCTAACAGACAGTCTAACAGTCTAACAGTCTAATAGTCTAATAGTCTAATAGTCTAACAGTCTAACAGACAGTCTAACAGTCTAACAGTCTAATAGTCTAATAGTCTAACAGTCTAACAGTCTAATAGTCTAATAGTCTAATAGTCTAATAGTCTAACAGTCTAACAGTCTAACAGTCTAACAGTCTAACAGACAGTCTAACAGACAGTCTAACAGTCTAACAGTCTAACAGTCTAACAGTCTAATAGTCTAACAGTCTAACAGTCTAATAGTCTAATAGTCTAACAGACAGTCTAACAGTCTAACAGTCTAACAGTCTAACAGTCTAATAGTCTAATAGTCTACAGTCTAATAGTCTAATAGTCTAATAGTCTAATAGTCTAATAGTCTAATAGTCTAACAGTCTAACAGTCTAATAGTCTAATAGTCTAATAGTCTAACAGTCTAACAGTCTAATAGTCTAACAGACAGTCTAACAGTCTAACAGACAGTCTAACAGTCTAACAGACAGTCTAACAGTCTAACAGTCTAATAGTCTAATAGTCTAATAGTCTAACAGTCTAATAGTCTAATAGTCTAATAGTCTAACAGTCTAACAGTCTAACAGTCTAACAGTCTAACAGTCTAACAGACAGTCTAACAGACAGTCTAACAGTCTAACAGTCTAACAGTCTAACAGTCTAATAGTCTAACAGTCTAACAGTCTAATAGTCTAATAGTCTAACAGACAGTCTAACAGTCTAACAGTCTAACAGTCTAACAGTCTAACAGTCTAACAGTCTAACAGACAGTCTAACAGTCTAACAGTCTAACAGTCTAATAGTCTAACAGACAGTCTAACAGTCTAACAGACAGTCTAATAGTCTAACAGACAGTCTAACAGTCTAACAGTCTAACAGACAGTCTAACAGTCTAACAGTCTAATAGTCTAACAGTCTAACAGTCTAATAGTCTAATAGTCTAATAGTCTAATAGTCTAATAGTCTAACAGTCTAACAGTCTAACAGTCTAACAGTCTAACAGACAGTCTAACAGACAGTCTAACAGTCTAACAGTCTAACAGTCTAACAGTCTAATAGTCTAACAGTCTAACAGTCTAATAGTCTAATAGTCTAACAGACAGTCTAACAGTCTAACAGTCTAACAGTCTAACAGTCTAACAGTCTAACAGACAGTCTAACAGTCTAACAGTCTAACAGTCTAATAGTTTAATAGTCTAACAGTCTAACAGTCTAATAGTCTAACAGTCTAATAGTCTAATAGTCTAACAGTCTAACAGTCTAATAGTCTAACAGTCTAACAGTCTAACAGTCTAACAGTCTAATAGTCTAATAGTCTAACAGTCTAACAGTCTAATAGTCTAATAGTCTAACAGTCTAACAGTCTAACAGTCTAACAGTCTAATAGTCTAACAGTCTAATAGTCTAACAGTCTAACAGTCTAACAGTCTAACAGTCTAATAGTCTAACAGTCTAACAGTCTAATAGTCTAACAGTCTAACAGTCTAATAGTCTAACAGTCTAACAGTCTACAGTCTAACAGTCTAATAGTCTAATAGTCTAATAGTCTAACAGTCTAATAGTCTAACAGTCTAACAGTCTAACAGTCTACAGTCTAACAGTCTAATAGTCTAGTAGTCTAATAGTCTAACAGTCTAACAGACAGTCTAACAGTCTAACAGTCTAACAGTCTAACAGACAGTCTAACAGTCTAACAGTCTAACAGTCTAACAGTCTAATAGTCTAATAGTCTAACAGTCTAACAGTCTAACAGTCTAATAGTCTAACAGTCTAACAGTCTAACAGTCTAATAGTCTAACAGTCTAATAGTCTAACAGTCTAACAGTCTAATAGTCTAATAGTCTAATAGTCTAACAGTCTAACAGTCTAATAGTCTAATAGTCTAACAGTCTAATAGTCTAACAGTCTAACAGTCTAACAGTCTAACAGTCTAACAGTCTAATAGTCTAATAGTCTAACAGTCTAACAGTCTAATAGTCTAACAGTCTAACAGTCTAATAGTCTAACAGTCTAACAGTCTAACAGTCTACAGTCTAACAGTCTAATAGTCTAGTAGTCTAATAGTCTAACAGTCTAACAGTCTAACAGACAGTCTAATAGTCTAACAGTCTAACAGTCTAATAGTCTAACAGTCTAACAGACAGTCTAACAGTCTAATAGTCTAATAGTCTAACAGTCTAATAGTCTAACAGTCTAACAGTCTAATAGTCTAACAGTCTAACAGACAGTCTAACAGTCTAACAGACAGTCTAACAGACAGTCTAACAGTCTAATAGTCTAATAGTCTAACAGTCTAATAGTCTAACAGTCTAACAGTCTAATAGTCTAACAGTCTAATAGTCTAATAGTCTAACAGTCTAACAGTCTAATAGTCTAACAGTCTAATAGTCTAATAGTCTAACAGTCTAACAGTCTAATAGTCTAACAGTCTAACAGTCTAACAGTCTAACAGTCTAATAGTCTAATAGTCTAACAGTCTAACAGTCTAATAGTCTAATAGTCTAACAGTCTAACAGTCTAATAGTCTAACAGTCTAATAGTCTAACAGTCTAATAGTCTAACAGTCTAACAGTCTAACAGTCTAACAGTCTAATAGTCTAATAGTCTAACAGTCTAACAGTCTAATAGTCTAACAGTCTAACAGTCTAATAGTCTAACAGTCTAACAGTCTACAGTCTAACAGTCTAATAGTCTAATAGTCTAATAGTCTAACAGTCTAACAGTCTAACAGACAGTCTAATAGTCTAACAGTCTAACAGTCTAATAGTCTAACAGTCTAACAGACAGTCTAACAGTCTAACAGTCTAACAGTCTAACAGACAGTCTAACAGTCTAACAGTCTAACAGTCTAATAGTCTAATAGTCTAACAGTCTAACAGTCTAATAGTCTAACAGTCTAATAGTCTAATAGTCTAACAGTCTAACAGTCTAACAGTCTAATAGTCTAACAGTCTAACAGTCTAGTCTAATAGTCTAACAGTCTAATAGTCTAATAGTCTAATAGTCTAATAGTCTAATAGTCTAATAGTCTAACAGTCTAACAGTCTAATAGTCTAATAGTCTAATAGTCTAACAGTCTAACAGACAGTCTAACAGTCTAACAGACAGTCTAACAGTCTAACAGTCTAATAGTCTAATAGTCTAATAGTCTAACAGTCTAACAGACAGTCTAACAGTCTAACAGTCTAATAGTCTAATAGTCTAACAGTCTAACAGTCTAATAGTCTAATAGTCTAATAGTCTAATAGTCTAACAGTCTAACAGTCTAACAGTCTAACAGTCTAACAGACAGTCTAACAGACAGTCTAACAGTCTAACAGTCTAACAGTCTAACAGTCTAATAGTCTAACAGTCTAACAGTCTAATAGTCTAATAGTCTAACAGACAGTCTAACAGTCTAACAGTCTAACAGTCTAACAGTCTAATAGTCTAATAGTCTACAGTCTAACAGTCTAATAGTCTAACAGTCTAATAGTCTAATAGTCTAATAGTCTAACAGTCTAACAGTCTAATAGTCTAATAGTCTAATAGTCTAACAGTCTAACAGTCTAATAGTCTAACAGTCTAACAGTCTAACAGACAGTCTAACAGTCTAACAGACAGTCTAACAGTCTAACAGTCTAATAGTCTAACAGTCTAACAGTCTAACAGTCTAATAGTCTAATAGTCTAATAGTCTAACAGTCTAACAGTCTAACAGTCTAACAGTCTAACAGTCTAACAGTCTAACAGTCTAACAGTCTAACAGTCTAACAGTCTAATAGTCTAACAGTCTAACAGTCTAATAGTCTAATAGTCTAACAGACAGTCTAACAGTCTAACAGTCTAACAGTCTAACAGTCTAACAGTCTAACAGTCTAACAGACAGTCTAACAGTCTAACAGTCTAACAGTCTAATAGTCTAACAGACAGTCTAACAGTCTAACAGACAGTCTAATAGTCTAACAGACAGTCTAACAGTCTAACAGTCTAACAGACAGTCTAACAGTCTAACAGTCTAATAGTCTAACAGTCTAACAGTCTAATAGTCTAATAGTCTAATAGTCTAATAGTCTAACAGTCTAACAGTCTAACAGTCTAACAGTCTAACAGTCTAACAGTCTAACAGACAGTCTAACAGACAGTCTAACAGTCTAACAGTCTAACAGTCTAACAGTCTAATAGTCTAACAGTCTAACAGTCTAATAGTCTAATAGTCTAACAGACAGTCTAACAGTCTAACAGTCTAACAGTCTAACAGTCTAACAGTCTAACAGACAGTCTAACAGTCTAACAGTCTAACAGTCTAATAGTTTAATAGTCTAACAGTCTAACAGTCTAATAGTCTAACAGTCTAATAGTCTAATAGTCTAACAGTCTAACAGTCTAATAGTCTAACAGTCTAACAGTCTAACAGTCTAACAGTCTAATAGTCTAATAGTCTAACAGTCTAACAGTCTAATAGTCTAATAGTCTAACAGTCTAACAGTCTAACAGTCTAACAGTCTAATAGTCTAACAGTCTAATAGTCTAACAGTCTAACAGTCTAACAGTCTAACAGTCTAATAGTCTAATAGTCTAACAGTCTAACAGTCTAATAGTCTAACAGTCTAACAGTCTAATAGTCTAACAGTCTAACAGTCTACAGTCTAACAGTCTAATAGTCTAATAGTCTAATAGTCTAACAGTCTAATAGTCTAACAGTCTAACAGTCTAACAGTCTACAGTCTAACAGTCTAACAGTCTAATAGTCTAACAGTCTAACAGACAGTCTAACAGTCTAACAGTCTAACAGTCTAACAGACAGTCTAACAGTCTAACAGTCTAACAGTCTAACAGTCTAATAGTCTAACAGTCTAACAGTCTAACAGTCTAACAGTCTAATAGTCTAACAGTCTAACAGTCTAACAGTCTAATAGTCTAACAGTCTAATAGTCTAACAGTCTAACAGTCTAATAGTCTAATAGTCTAATAGTCTAACAGTCTAACAGTCTAATAGTCTAATAGTCTAACAGTCTAATAGTCTAACAGTCTAACAGTCTAACAGTCTAACAGTCTAACAGTCTAATAGTCTAATAGTCTAACAGTCTAACAGTCTAATAGTCTAACAGTCTAACAGTCTAATAGTCTAACAGTCTAACAGTCTAACAGTCTAAGTCTAACAGTCTAATAGTCTAAGTCTAGTCTAACAGTCTAACAGTCTAACAGTCTAATAGTCTAACAGTCTAACAGTCTAATAGTCTAATCTAACAGACAGTCTAACAGTCTAATAGTCTAATAGTCTAACAGTCTAATAGTCTAACAGTCTAACAGTCTAATAGTCTAACAGTCTAACAGTCTAACAGTCTAACAGTCTAACAGACAGTCTAACAGTCTAATAGTCTAATAGTCTAACAGTCTAATAGTCTAACAGTCTAACAGTCTAATAGTCTAACAGTCTAATAGTCTAACAGTCTAACAGTCTAACAGACAGTCTAACAACAGTCTAACAGTCTAATAGTCTAACAGTCTAACAGTCACAGTCTAACAGTCTAACAGTCTAACAGTCTAACAGTCTAACAGTCTAACAGTCTAACAGTCTAACAGTCTAACAGTCTAACAGTCTAACAGTCTAATAGTCTAACAGTCATAACAGTCTAACAGTCTAACAGTCATAACAGTCTAACAGTCTAACAGTCTAACAGACAGTCTAACAGTCTAACAGTCTAACAGTCTAATAGTCTAACAGTCTAACAGACAGTCTAACAGTCTAATAGTCTAACAGTCTAACAGACAGTCTAACAGTCTAATAGTCTAATAGTCTAACAGTCTAATAGTCTAACAGTCTAACAGTCTAATAGTCTAACAGTCTAACAGTCTAACAGTCTAACAGTCTAACAGTCTAACAGATAGTCTAACAGTCTAACAGTCTAACAGTCTAATAACAGTCTAACAGTCTAACAGTCTAACAGTCTAACAGTCTAACAGTCTAACAGTCTAACAGACTAACAGTCTAACAGTCTAACAGTCTAACAGTCTAACAGTCTAACAGTCTAACAGTCTAATAGTCTAACAGTCATAACAGTCATAACAGTCTAACAGTCATAACAGTCTAACAGTCTAACAGACAGTCTAACAGTCTAACAGTCTAACAGTCTAACAGTCTAACAGTCTAACAGTCTAACAGTCTAACAGTCTAACAGTCTAATAGTCTAACAGTCTAACAGTCTAATAGTCTAACAGTCTAACAGTCTAATAGTCTAACAGTCTAACAGTCTAACAGTCTAACAGTCTAACAGTCTAACAGTCTAACAGTCTAATAGTCTAACAGTCTAACAGACAGTCTAACAGTCTAACAGTCTAACAGTCTAATAGTCTAATAGTCTAACAGTCTAACAGTCTAATAGTCTAATAGTCTAACAGTCTAATAGTCTAATAGTCTAACAGTCTAATAGTCTAATAGTCTAATAGTCTAACAGTCTAATAGTCTAATAGTCTAACAGTCTAATAGTCTAACAGTCTAACAGACAGTCTAACAGTCTAACAGTCTAACAGTCTAATAGTCTAATAGTCTAATAGTCTAACAGTCTAATAGTCTAATAGTCTAACAGTCTAATAGTCTAACAGTCTAACAGTCTAATAGTCTAACAGTCTAACAGTCTAACAGTCTAACAGTCTAGTCTAACAGTCTAATAGTCTAACAGTCTAACAGTCTAACAGTCTAATAGTCTAATAGTCTAACAGTCTAACAGACAGTCTAACAGTCTAATAGTCTAATAGTCTAATAGTCTAACAGTCTAACAGTCTAATAGTCTAACAGTCTAACAGTCTAACAGTCTAATAGTCTAACAGTCTAATAGTCTAATAGTCTAACAGTCTAACAGACAGTCTAACAGTCTAACAGTCTAACAGTCTAATAGTCTAATAGTCTAACAGTCTAACAGTCTAACAGTCTAATAGTCTAACAGTCTAATAGTCTAATAGTCTAACAGTCTAACAGTCTAATAGTCTAATAGTCTAACAGTCTAATAGTCTAATAGTCTAACAGTCTAACAGACAGTCTAACAGTCTAATAGTCTAACAGTCTAACAGTCTAACAGACAGTCTAATAGTCTAACAGTCTAACAGTCTAATAGTCTAATAGTCTAACAGTCTAACAGTCTAATAGTCTAACAGTCTAACAGACAGTCTAACAGTCTAACAGTCTAACAGTCTAATAGTCTAATAGTCTAACAGTCTAATAGTCTAACAGTCTAACAGTCTAATAGTCTAATAGTCTAATAGTCTAACAGTCTAACAGACAGTCTAACAGTCTAACAGTCTAACAGTCTAATAGTCTAATAGTCTAACAGTCTAACAGACAGTCTAACAGTCTAATAGTCTAATAGTCTAATAGTCTAATAGTCTAACAGTCTAACAGTCTAACAGACTAACAGTCTAACAGTCTAACAGACTAACAGTCTAACAGTCTAACAGTCTAACAGTCTAACAGTCTAACAGTCTAATAGTCTAACAGTCATAACAGTCTAACAGTCATAACAGTCGAACAGTCTAACAGTCTAACAGACAGTCTAACAGTCTAACAGTCTAACAGTCTAACAGTCTAACAGTCTAACAGTCTAATAGTCTAACAGTCTAACAGTCTAACAGTCTAACAGTCTAATAGTCTAACAGTCTAACAGTCTAATAGTCTAACAGTCTAATAGTCTAACAGTCTAACAGACAGTCTAACAGTCTAACAGTCTAACAGACAGTCTAACAGTCTAACAGTCTAATAGTCTAACAGTCTAACAGACAGTCTAACAGTCTAACAGTCTAACAGTCTAATAGTCTAATAGTCTAACAGTCTAACAGTCTAACAGTCTAATAGTCTAATAGTCTAACAGTCTAATAGTCTAATAGTCTAATAGTCTAACAGTCTAATAGTCTAATAGTCTAACAGTCTAATAGTCTAACAGTCTAACAGACAGTCTAACAGTCTAACAGTCTAACAGTCTAATAGTCTAACAGTCTAATAGTCTAATAGTCTAACAGTCTAACAGACAGTCTAACAGTCTAATAGTCTAATAGTCTAATAGTCTAATAGTCTAACAGTCTAATAGTCTAACAGTCTAATAGTCTAATAGTCTAACAGTCTAACAGACAGTCTAACAGTCTAACAGTCTAACAGTCTAACAGTCTAACAGACAGTCTAATAGTCTAACAGTCTAACAGTCTAATAGTCTAATAGTCTAACAGTCTAACAGTCTAATAGTCTAACAGTCTAACAGTCTAACAGACAGTCTAACAGTCTAACAGTCTAACAGTCTAATAGTCTAATAGTCTAACAGTCTAACAGTCTAATAGTCTAACAGTCTAACAGTCTAACAGTCTAATAGTCTAACAGTCTAACAGTCTAACAGTCTAACAGTCTAATAGTCTAACAGTCTAACAGTCTAACAGACAGTCTAACAGTCTAACAGTCTAATAGTCTAACAGTCTAACAGTCTAATAGTCTAACAGTCTAACAGTCTAATAGTCTAACAGTCTAATAGTCTAACAGTCTAACAGTCTAACAGTCTAACAGACAGTCTAATAGTCTAATAGTCTAACAGTCTAACAGTCTAACAGTCTAATAGTCTAATAGTCTAACAGTCTAACAGTCTAACAGTCTAATAGTCTACAGTCTAACAGTCTAACAGTCTAATAGTCTAACAGTCTAACAGTCTAACAGTCTAATAGTCTACAGTCTAACAGTCTAACAGTCTAATAGTCTAACAGTCTAACAGTCTAATAGTCTACAGTCTAACAGTCTAACAGTCTAACAGTCTAACAGTCTACAGTAACAGTCTAACAGTCTAACAGTCTAACAGTCTAACAGTCTAACAGTCTAACAGTCTAACAGTCTAACAGTCTAACAGTCTAACAAAAAGTCTAACAGTCTAATAGTCTAACAGTCTAACAGTCTAACAGTCTACAGTCTAACAGTCTAACAGTGTCAGGATTTGGCCAGGGTTGTTCCGGTTTTTGGTCACTAGATGCCCCCATTGTGCCTTTTGACCTTTTGTTTTCCCTTGATCCCCATTATTATTTGCACCTGTGCCTCGTTTCCCCTGATTGTATTTAAACCCTTTGTTTTCCTCTGTTCTTTGCTCTGTGTTTGTATGTTAGCACCCAGCCCTAGTACTCTGAGAACTCTTGTTGATCCCGGTGGACTCTCTTGTGGAATTCTGTTTTTTGTTCTTGTTTGTTTGTTTTTGAGTATCTTTTGAGGCTTTTTGTGCTTTACCTTCCACCTTGTGGATTTACCTTTTTGTCTTGGAGGATTACCTTTGTTCTTGTGGAATTCCTTTTGAGGTTGTGGAGTTACATGTTTTCCTGAAGAACTTAACTTTTTACTTCATTAAATACACCGTCTCAAGTACTGCTGTGTCTGTCTCATCTTCTGGGTTCTGCCGACTATTCGTTTGGTTAAGTGACTGTTTCTCACTCCGGAGACCCGGGTTCGTAACCGGGTCCTGACAAACAGTCTAACAGACAGTCTAACAGTCTAATAGTCTAACAGTCTAATCTTACTGCAGCTCCTTAATGTATTAGCTATGTAATAAACAGTAGCTACCTAACCTAACATGGATGATATGTGGCTACAGTCTAGATTAAACAGACAACAACACTTTTGGGTCAGTTTCATTTCTTTTCAGCCAATTCTGGACAGGACCTGAAATCCCAAAATGGAGACTTGAGAAGAAATAACAAATCTAATTGATAATAAATGGTCCTAAATCTTCTTCTTGAAGAGGAAACGGACTGAACTGAAATGGAAGTCGACCCCAAGCTTGAACAAGATCCAAAGAACTCAACACACAACAACATGCAACGTGAACTAACGGACAACGTGAACTAACAGACAACGTGAACTAACGGTCAACGTGCACTAGCGGACAACGTGAACTAACAGACAACGTGAACTAACGGTCAACGTGCACTAGCGGACAACGTGAACTAACGGACAACGTGCACTAACGGACAACGTGCACTAATGGACAACGTGAACTAACGGTCAACGTGCACTAGTGGACAACGTGCACTAACGGACAACGTGCACTAACGGACAATGTGAACTAGAGGACAACGTGAACTAACGGACAACGTGAACTAACGGACAACGTGCACTAACGGACAACGTGAACTAATGGACAACGTGAACTAGAGGACAACGTGAACTAACGGATAACGTGCACTAACGGACAACGTGCACTAACGGACAACGTGCACTAACGGACAACGTGAACTAACAGACAACGTGAACTAACGGTCAACGTGCACTAACGGTCAATGTGAACTAGAGGACAACGTGAACTAACGGACAACGTGAACTAACGGACAACGTGCACTAACGGACAACGTGCACTAACGGACAACGTGAACTAGAGGACAACGTGAACTAACGGACAACGTGAACTAACGGACAACGTGAACTAACGGACAACGTGAACTAACGGACAACGTGAACTAACGGACAACGTGAACTAACGGACAACGTGCATTTTGTTGAGTTTCCAAAAGTGTTTTTTTTAGAGGAGCATTTCAGTCATTCTCAGTGTGTTTTAAAAACCAGACAGAAAATAATATATTGTGTGAAGGAGAGAGGGATAGGGGGAGGGTAAAGGAGGGAGGGAAGGAGAGAGGGATAGGGGAGGGTAAAGGAGGGAGGGAAGGAGAGAGGGATAGGGGAGGGTAAAGGAGGGAGGGAAGGAGAGAGGGATAGGGGGAGGGTAAAGGAGGGAGGGAAGGAGAGAGGGATAGGGGGAGGGTAAAGGAGGTAGGGAAGGAGAGAGGGATAGGGGAGGGTAAAGGAGGGAGGGAAGGAGAGAGGGATAGGGGAGGGTAAAGGAGGGAGGGAAGGAGAGAGGGATAGGGGGAGGGTAAAGGAGGGAGGGAAGGAGAGAGGGATAGGGGAGGGTAAAGGAGGGAGGGAAGGAGAGAGGGATAGGGGGAGGGTAAAGGAGGGAGGGAAGGAGAGAGGGATAGGGGGAGGGTAAAGGAGGGAGGGAAGGAGAGAGGGATAGGGGAGGGTAAAGGAGGGAGGGAAGGAGAGAGGGATAGGGGGAGGGTAAAGGAGGGAGGGAAGGAGAGGGGATAGGGGGAGGGTAAAGGAGGGAGGGAAGGAGAGAGGGATAGCGGGAGGGTAAAGGAGGGAGGGAAGGAGAGAAGGATAGGGGAGGGTAAAGGAGGGACGGAAGGAGAGAGGGATAGGGGGAAGGTAACGGAGGGAGGGAAGGAGAGAGGGATAGGGGGAGGGTAAAGGAGGGAGGGAAGGAGAGAGGGATAGGGGAGGGTAAAGGAGGGAGGGAAGGAGAGAGGGATAGGGGGGTAAAGGAGGGAGGGAGAAGGAGAGAGGGATAGGGGAGGGTAAAGGAGGGAGGGAAGGAGAGAGGGATAGGGGAGGGTAAAGGAGGGAGGGAAGGAGAGAGGGCTAGGGGAGGGTAAAGGAGGGAGGGAAGGAGAGAGGGATAGGGGAGGGTAAAGGAGGGAGGGAAGGAGAGAGGGATAGGGGGAGGGTAAAGGAGGGAGGGAAGGAGAGAGGGATAGGGGGAGGGTAAAGGAGGGAGGGAAGGAGAGAGGGATAGCGGGAGGGTAAAGGAGGGAGGGAGAAGGAGAGAGGGATGTCTTGCCTTGGAGAAGAAATAAGAGGGCATCTGAAACAGACACAGAAAGAGGAAGAGAGAGAGAGAGAGAGAGAGAGAGAGAGAGAGAGAGAGAGAGAGAGAGAGAGAGAGAGAGAGAGAGAGAGAGAGAGAGTTGAAAAAGAGTCACGGCAGCAGCTACCACACAGCACTACAGTACATTACTACCACAGTGTTAGTACTGCTATTAAAATGGTACTATATAGTACATGGTAATACTACAATATTAGTATTATTGTTAGTATTAGCATGGTACTACCAGAGCCATATATTTAGTCATACATATCCATATATTTATCCATATATAACCATATATTTATCCATATATAACCATATATTTATCCATATATATCCATATATTTATCCATATATAACCATATATAACTATATATTTATCCATATGTAACCATATATTTATCCATATATAACCATATATAACTATATATTTATCCATATGTAACCATATATTTATCCATATATAACCATATATAACCATATATTCATCCATATATTTATCCATATATAACCATATATTTATCCATATATTTATCCATATATAACCATATAATTATCCATATATAACCATATATTTATCCATATGTAACCATATATTTATCCATATATAACCATATATTTATCCATATATTTATCCATATGTAACCATATATTTATCCATATATTTATCCATATGTAACCATATATTTATCCATATATTTATCCATATGTAACCATATATTTATCCATATGTAATCATATATTTATCCATATATAACCATATATTTATCCATATATAACCATATATTTATCCATATATTTATCCATATATAACCATATATTTATCCATATATAACCATATATTTATCCATATATTTATCCATATATAACCATATATAACCATATATTTATCCATATGTAATCATATATTTATCCATATATAACCATATATTTATCCATATATAACCATATATTTATCCATATATAACCATATATTTATCCATATATTTATCCATATATAACCATATATTTATCCATATGTAATCATATATTTATCCATATATAACCATATATTTATCCATATGTAATCATATATTTATCCATATGTAATCATATATTTATCCATATATAACCATATATTTATCCATATATAACCATATATTTATCCATATATAACCATATATATTTATCCATATATTTATCCATATATAACCATATATTTATCCATATGTAATCATATATTTATCCATATATAACCATATATTTATCCATATATTTATCCATATATAACCATATATTTATCCATATATAACTATATATTTATCCATATATAACCATATATATTTATCCATATATTTATCCATATATAACCATATATTTATCCATATGTAATCATATATTTATCCATATATAACCATATATTTATCCATATATTTATCCATATATAACCATATATTTATCCATATATAACTATATATTTATCCATATATAACCATATATTTATCCATATATAACTATATATTTATCCATATTACAACCATATATTTATCCATATATAACCATATATTTATCCATATATAACTATATATTTATCCATATTACAACCATATATTTATCCATATATAACCATATATTTATCCATATATAACCATATATTTATCCATATATAACCATATATAACCATATATTTATCCATATGTAATCAATATTTATCCATATATAACCATATATTTATAACCATATATTTATCCATATATAACCATATATTTATCCATATATTTATCCATATATAACCATATATTTATCCATATGTAATCATATATTTATCCATATATAACCATATATTTATCCATATGTAATCATATATTTATCCATATGTAATCATATATTTATCCATATATAACCATATATTTATCCATATATAACCATATATTTATCCATATATAACCATATATATTTATCCATATATTTATCCATATATAACCATATATTTATCCATATGTAATCATATATTTATCCATATATAACCATATATTTATCCATATATTTATCCATATATAACCATATATTTATCCATATATAACTATATATTTATCCATATATAACCATATATATTTATCCATATATTTATCCATATATAACCATATATTTATCCATATGTAATCATATATTTATCCATATATAACCATATATTTATCCATATATTTATCCATATATAACCATATATTTATCCATATATAACTATATATTTATCCATATATAACCATATATTTATCCATATATAACTATATATTTATCCATATTACAACCATATATTTATCCATATATAACCATATATTTATCCATATATAACTATATATTTATCTATATTACAACCATATATTTATCCATATATAACTATATATTTATCCATATTACAACCATATATTTATCCATATTTAACTATATACACAGTGGGGCAAAAAGTATTTAGTCAGCCACCAATTGTGCAAGTTCTCCCACTTAAAAATATGAGAGAGGCCTATAATTTTCATCATAGGTACAATTCAACTATGACAGACAAAATGAGAAAAAAATCCAGAAAATCACATTGTAGGATTTTTTATGAATGTATTTGCATATTATGGTGAAAAATAAGTATTTGGTCACCTACAAACAAGCAAGATTTCACAGACAGTGTACCTATGATGAAAATGGGGTAAGAAGAGAGACGGAAGACTAAAGGTGACAACATGTTAGCACTACGAGTCATGGTACTACATAGTACATGTTAGTACTACGAGTCATGGTACTACATAGTACATGTTAGTACTACGAGTCATGGTACTACATAGTACATGTTAGTACTACTAGTCATGGTACTACATAGTACATGTTAGTACTGCGAGTCATGGTACTACATAGTACATGTTAGTACTACGAGTCATGGTACTACATAGTACATGTTAGTACTATGAGTCATGGTACTACATAATACATGTTAGTACTAAGAGTCATGGTACTACATAGTACATGTTAGTACTACGAGTCATGGTACTACATAGTACATGTTAGTACTACTAGTCATGGTACTACATAGTACATGTTAGTACTACGAGTCATGGTACTACATAGTACATGTTAGTACTATGAGTCATGGTACTACATAGTACATGTTAGTACTATGAGTCATGGTACTACATAATACATGTTAGTACTACGAGTCATGGTACTACATAGCACATGTTAGTACTATGAGTCATGGTAAAACATAGTACATGTTAGTACTACGAGTCATGGTACTACATAGTACATGTTAGTACTATGAGTCATGGTACTACATAGTACATGTTAGTACTATGAGTCATGGTACTACATAGCACATGTTAGTACTACGAGTCATGGTACTACATAGTACAAGACAGTACTACAGTATAAGGTGACAGCACCATGTTAGTACTACAAGTCATGGTACTACATAGTACATGTTAGTACTACGAGTCATGGTACTACATAGCACATG